>NC_054546.1:42314668-42502168 GCF_017654505.1 Polyodon spathula | reverse complement strand
CTCAATTGATTTCTGAAGCCAAATTGTTGCCTTTTGTTTTATTTGTTATAAACAAGAGCATGTTATAGTAAAGGCATTTTTCATCCGTGCAAAGTCCAGCTGCCCTTGTTCAGACTAGAACCGAAGAAAGTCAGCACACAGCACATGGTGCTATTGTTGAGGTCCTTTGTACATTGAGTCGCAAAACATGTAGGCTGTTTATTATTTTATTAAGATAAGCTTATTAAAACGGCTTCATCTCTGTTTGAAACATTGCCATGAAGTTTCCAAGTTTCTCTGGAATTAATTTAGACTTTCTATAGACTTCTGCCATCCTGCTGGAAGTAGGAATATATTGGTCAAGTAAAAAAATAAATAAAAAGGTTCTACATTTAGGAAAGGTCAAACGGGGCTTGTTTGTTCCCTGTTGTAAATGGCAGACATTTCAAATGAAAGTGTAATGGCAACACAGACTACATAAATACAGAGTCAGGATATTTTTAGTGTCTGGCTCAACATATCTTTCTTAGACAGATTTGCTGTGGCGTGATTCCAAGAACATTGAGTAACATTGCATTCCAGTGTACCCACAAAGCAAGTTTAAAGCCACCCAGATATTTACAGTTGATCAATTTCAATAAATAGCACACAGAGTTCCTTCGTGGAGAGTGGTGGCTATGGATTCCTTGGTAGAAGAGAGCAGGGTAAAAGTCAATCCAGGACTTCACTGCTGGTGACTGAATTGTGCCTCGATGAACATATATTGAGTTCTTCCATATAAAAGGCAAACCTTGGAATGAGTTCTTTGACGATAATAAAGCTGAAACAGGATCTTAAAGACTAGTATTTTTCTTTTCTTTCACTTTCCTGTAAAATATTTGGCTGTTTTAAATGCAGAGATTTTCTAAGCCTTCGATCCTACAAAACACAAATGAAAACGACACTGTCTTCGTTGTTACACAACTCGGAAGAAACCAGTTTGAGTGTGGTTAATACTACAAAGCTGTTTATTCTCCTTTTAAAATAGTTTACATTCGGAAGATGTCACCCTCAGTGTGATTTCACTCTTGTTTGTAAGCTTGCACATTTTCCAATTTCTTATTTTTCCGATGGAAAATATTTAGATTATTCCGGAATGCACAAACCACTGTCTCATAAACCGCAATGCTCTTGTGTGGCTGCTCCTCTGGCTTCCTTTTCCATTGACTTGTCTAGTAGAGATTCTCCACTGTACCATAGTGTTGCAATGGATTGCCAAAGTATTCTTGCAGGTTTTTTTTTTTTTTCTGTTTTCTCTTTTCCAATAAGCTAAACATGGCAGTTCTGTCTAGCATTATATTTTAGGTTCAATGGATTTTAGGGAGCAGTTAAATCATATTATCCAGCTTTATTTGTTTGCAATGATTGATTAGCAAAATCAATAATAAAAAAAGATAATGCGGTACAATTTGAATTTGTGTGACTCCAGGTTTTTTTGTGCAAGGCATTCATTTTAAAATACCGTAACTCTTGTATTAACTCTTTAACTTATAAAAATTGGATAAGCTTTCCAAGAGTTATGAGTAATGTCCCATTACCATTTGGTCACAACAATATTGATAAAGAGTCCCATGTTTTTTTTAAATTATTTTAAATCACTTCCTAATCGTTACATATGGGTGCCTGGAGGTTTCCAGCAAGGTCCTGAGTTCAAAGTTCCACATACTAGGAAAATAACAACAAAGAAATGCTCCAGAATGTCAGTGCTGCGTGTCCGTGTTCTCGGAGCTGGATAATAATTAGACATGTTACTCAGTGCCAAGACGCTCAGGTCAATGTTTTCTCACACATTAATAATATGTAAAGGAATAAAGTGATCCATTGTGGAGATAAGGACCTGTTCTCAGTGTAATCATTCCTTAATCTAAAGCAGTTGGCGGCATTTCACTGACACAAATGATATAATTTCAGTAAACTCCTCTACAGGCAAGTTCAGACCGTGCAATCTGAAATGTCTAGAGGAAGGTATGAGTGCATGATAACAGTTTGATGAAGATTGGTGCTAAAGCTAGGCAGTTATCGTGCTCACCATGTGGAGAGTGATCGACAGACATACAGACAGACAGACGTTGTTTGAATGAGGACTCTACAAATGTAGCCAATATGAAAATAAACACATTGATTGGTGGTTAGCCTATGCTAGCCATTCCTCAGGGGGTCCATACAAAACTAGACCTCATGATCAAGTTCTTTGCACTCTCGGTAACGACAGCTGTTTAAAGAAGCAGTGAACAGGCTGCGATGGAGAGTAAATCACCTCTAATTGCATCTTTGCCTCCAGAGCGCCAGTGTGTTTCTAGTTTCTGTCTGCCGCTGGTTTTAAAATTAATGAAACTCAGCTGCAGGGAGGTTACGCCATGGGTGCATGTTACCCTGCAGTGAGATATTTGCATCTTTAACCTTCAGCGTGATTCACAAGCTTGTTATAGCGCTGCCCTGCTGCTTTACTTTAGGAACCCAATGATTACAGCGACTGCTCCTGACACATGTCAATACCTCATCTCACCAGCAGGCGGGGAGCAGAATTAAGGTTAAACAAAATCTCAGGAAATAAACCTAGCCGACAAACTGATTACATAAATTTTGTAAGCCTATTAGGTGTTGCAAGCACATAAAGGTTCAACAATAGAAGTTAGGATTAATTTGATAACCACATTTCTTTTAGTTTGTTTAAATATATTATCTTACGATTGTGTGTTTGGGTGATGTATTTAATGACTGGCCATGTCTTCTGCTAATTTTATTACAAGAAGGTCATTCAAAGGTGACAAGAGGCAATACTGAACAAGTCATCACCGTCTGCATGAACTGAGAACAAGAGCAAGCAAACTTACTTTAATGCAATACCCTTCTATTTGTACATCTCTGGTTGTGGGCCATTTTAGTGGGCTCCCACAAGGGTGGCGCTAGATTCAGTGTGTGCCTTTCATGGGCTCAGGGTGCATCAGAACTCTGATCCAGTGTGTGCCCTGCATGGGCTCAGGGTGCATCAGAACTCTGATCCAGTGTTTGCCCTGCATGGGCTCAGGGTGCATCAGAACTCTGATCCAGTGTTTGGCCTGCATGGGCTCAGGGTGCATCAGAACTCTGATCCAGTGTGTGCCCTGCATGGGCTCAGGGTGCATCAGAACTCTGATCCAGTGTGTGCCCTGCATGGGCTCAGGGTGCATCAGAACTCTGATCCAGTGTGTGCCCTGCATGGGCTCAGGGTGAATCAGAACTCTAGATCCAGTGTGTGCCCTGCATGGGCTCAGGGTGCATCAGAAGAGGAGCAGAGTCCAGCCTCAGGGTTAGACAATAAAGAAAGACATCGATAGGTGGCTTGGACATACAGAGCTACACCTGGGGCCAAGTTCACTCCAACTGTGCAAATGTTCAATTTGAACTGCTGTGTTACAAGAGGCTTCCTGTGCCTCTTCACACTACTGAGTAAGTTTGTAGTGTCCCTGTGAGGCTGGCATTAGCCACCGCATACCTTCTCATTCAGTTATTCTTCTCTTCTTGTGGAAGGTAAGGTCAGGATGCAGAGGGACTACACGAAAATGCAACGGCTACAGAAAGCGCCTTTCGACTGTGCCATCATGGAACTGCAAATGTACCCCATCCTTAAGTCTTTAAGGACCAGGATTGTGTAAACACGATCATACTGAAGGGTCATTCTAGACCCGGGATCGGGTAAACACAATAAAAATGATACAAAACGCACTTCATTTATTTGACTTACTGGGCCACCATACTTTGCAGTAACACACTGGATAGGGGAGGGATTGAATTTCACTGCCTGCTTTTTTTATTTATTTTTTTCGTGTGACGTCACTGAGACGGGTGTTTCATTTTTAAAGGACGGAGACATTTTCAAGCACCATGCATAAACTAAACATCACAGGAATTCATTTTTAAAAAAATTTAAAAGACTGTAAATCTGATATAGTTGACATTTATTCTGTCTCGTGTTTTAATATATATGTTAAGAAATGAGTGGATATAAACAGATACTGTTTCAAGAACTAAATTGATCAGGTATGTTCTTGTTCCCTTATTACTGATAATAATGGAATGAACTATTATTTTAATTATAAATAGTTATTTTGAGAAAATAAATCGAGAGTAGTATCCATTATTGCTTATAAAGACCCTGAGAATAAACATGCATTACATCATTGCAATCACTCAGGTGAAACAATGTGTTGAAATTTGCCCAAACAAAATTTTCAGTATTGGAAGGTCACTTGGGTCATAGAATAACACATTTTTATACGTGCATCTCTAAGTAGAATATACAATCATAAAACAAAGCAAAAAGTTTGTATGGTTTCTGAAGTACTTTATAATGTTCCCAGAGTGTTCGGAAAACAAGGACACCAATTTCAAGATGCTACTGTACAAAATATATTTCTTGTGAATTTTTATAGGAAGAGAGTCAATTACAGCCAAATAACCTTGGTCTGGGGGAACATCCCACTAAGAAATGCCTGGTCCTGAAGGGTTAAGCCTTGATCCCCCGTGGAATGTCGGTAAATCCGTTGACTCGTTTAGGACTGTTTAATAAGAGGTTTAAAGCTTTTTAGTTGTTAAGTCGTCCCCGGGTCAAGTTAGAGAATGAATTAATCTGACCTTTCACATTGCTCTTCCAAAAACAGCAATGTGAAAGGGCAGCAGGAAAATAGTTTAACTGTTTCGTCACCTGATATCATCGGCTTTCTTCCACACTGATTTCTATGGAACATATATATGTATATACAGTACCTTTTAAGTATTTGTACAGCCTGTATACACGTACTGAACATGCTTTTGAATTTGGTCAGGACGGTTCCTGTTGTAGGATTTACTAAACGTAAGTTTAAAAATAGAAATACTCCACAGCAGCCGTGCAACTAATCCAGGGAATGGGCAAATTCCACTTGGTTAAAAACTCCATCTCCATGGTGACCATCATTAGGAGACTGTTCCCAGAGATGCTGCTGGCAAAAAGTGAGTCATTGGCAGCCAGATAAACTCAGCATGTTTGCTGCTGGATCTGTGTCCTGCTGAGCAGCACTGGTGCAGAACTAACAGATAGAACGACTAGCATGATTTGGTTCCTATGACTGCATTTCTGTACCATTGTTGTAACAATGTCATCCTGTGTGTGAATGGTGGGGGCTATTCTTAAAAGTGCAGTGAGTAGCAATGAGAATAGACACTGCTGTACTGTTTGTGCTGGTGTTCCCTCATATATTGGTGTGACATCAATGACATAAATCCAGGTGGATTCTGATACCCCCCTGCTAAAAAAATCCTGATCAAGTTTCATCACAGTTGGATTAAGGGTTCCCTAGATATGTGGTATGCACAGGCACCTCCACTGTAGATGTTCATTATGCATAATAAAATGAATCCAGGAGACCCTGTGCCTCGGTTTTTGGAGTGCAACTTCCTGTGCTGGAGGCCAGACCAGACCAGCTGCAGGTCCGTGACAGGAGTCAAAGATATACAAACACTGTCTGCACATGCTTGCTGTACATGGCCAAGATGACAGAGCTAGTTGATGGGTGGAATCTGCTTTCGGAAAAATGACCTCTGTGTTCTAGAAAGTGAACTGCAGAGGAACTGAGCAAGCACCCAGCGTGACCAGCTGCTTGTGAATTCCAGTGCAGCCTAAGTAGCAGCAGCAGCTCGAGGGGACAATGCAATAGCTGCTGGGGTGGCGCAGCTGTGCTAGATGCTGTCGCCCCCTTGGAGGGCTGGGAGTCCTGAGTCCAGTTGTGCCCACGGCTTTATGATTAACCAGGACATGGGTAATACATTCTTCACAGTCTAAAGGTTCAGCGTCTTGGACTGGGATGGAGGGGGCGTGTACTTATTGACACCGCTGAACTTGGAACATGTAGAAACAGTGAGCTGATATTTCCAGCCACTCTAAAGAAACATGTTCTTACAGAAACAGACTACCACCATTAAACCAAAGTACTCCATAGAGAGAAATAAAAAAACAACAACAGGCAAACTTGATTTTATCCTGGCTGTGCCTCTTAAAGGAAACTGATAGAATATTGCAAAGAGCAAGGAGAGATAAATTCAGATAGCAATAATAATTACTTTTAAGTGCCTTGATGGCTGGATTTGAGATAAGGAACTGTGCTACTGCTAATGAGCTTGCACTGGAATAGATGTGTTATAGTTAAACTCTTTTTCAAGGAACTCCACTGTCAATGAATGAGAAATGGTTCAGGCTTGGCATCTGCTCAAGATGCAATAGCAAACCTCAGCACTGGTTTGGAGATTACAGGTGTTCAATTCACTTGCTGTTTTGCACAGAGTCCCAGTTGGGTAAGTACATTCCCAGTGTAAATGATGAAAATTGCTGAAATGCAAATAGCATAAGGACAGCAGTCAAGGAAGTCTATTAAATTAATCTACGGATCTAAATATCTCTGTCCTTTAAATCACTCAATAAGATCCTCCTTGTTTATTATTTTACAAACAGAAATGTACTAAAGAAATTTGCATGCACTTACAGATGTTTGGTTTACAAATCCCTTTGTTACATTTTTTTTTACTTGTAATTGAATAGACCTGGCATCTTTAAAGTGCCATGCCTTTTCAATATTGAATTATTATTATTCTAATACCCTGTCCACTCCACCTGAAGAATGCACGGTCCACATGCTGATACCACAGATGCCAAAAATGTGATAAATACACACTATTTAGGTGGAATGAGTAGTGAATCATTAGTGCATTTCACCCGAGCTTCCTCCCTTTCTCTAATGAAGTCCAGGTGTCACTGGTTAACCTAGTCCCAAACCTGGGACTGCGTTAACTGTTCCATTACAGTTTTATTAGTTATGATGAAGATGATCCTTGTTGCCTGGGTGACAAATCTGTCCTGTGAAGGAGCCCATACTCATGTGGCAGATCTGTACTTGTATCTTGAGAATCTTCAGGGTCACCATGGTGACCTATTGTTACTGTTCTTTTGCGTGACCTTACACCTCTTCAGAACTGCTCAAGTAAAATGTAATGCAATCTTGGAGAGTTTTGTTACAAGCCATTATGAATGGCTGGTCACTTGACGGGTGATACACATGTTAATGTGTCAACTTTGTAATAATTGCATTGTTATGTAATTATGTATTTATTTTCATTGTCAATTTGTATCTCAATTTGTTTAGTAGCACCGTGCACAAAAGAAAGGTAGTTATGCATTTAGGCACGTGTTGCTATGAAGTAAGTGTTTTGAGGGGAAATGTTCTGTTAGGGCTGTTTGTTTAGGGTAACAGGATACAGGACCTGCTAAATCACTTATTATAAAATGCTGTTGCTTTTCATTCTGGGGTATTGGCTTTAGCTTTTGAATACCATTGATGCTTATAGATTGAAGTAAAGACCTTTCTCTGAAATAAAGACACAGATGTCAAGCCTTCAGTCTGCAAGCTTCCTTCCTGAACAAATTATTGTAAAGACCTCTCAGGTGTTTTTTACCACTTCCTTTGAAAGGAATATATTCACAGACAAGCACAGTTTAACTTCTTTGCAATGGAGAGGCTACAACGAGAGCTTTAAAACACCAGCATCATAAGAAATAAAATGTATCCAAATATCCAATATTATACATATACTTCACAATACAGGTACTAAGCTGTATTTACACTTTTCTGTACGTTATACATGAACTTACAACAAAATTATATGATTGTGGAAATATATGCTGTTAGTGTGTGGAGTCCCACAGAATTATATGCTAAGAGCATGGAGTAAATATTAGTAAATGGTAGCAATAGTGTAAGTAGGTGTAGTTAGTGTACCTGTATGTGAAGTGTATACACTACAAGCATGCAATACAGTGGTGTGCGTCATTCATTTTCATAAAGGGTAAGGAAAAGCATGCAGTTTGAAGTTATCCTTGGAGAAGCAGGTAGATTAATAGGTACATTTATGACATGTACATAGCAGGAGAATCAACTGACAGCACTGCTCGTAATGTAATCAACCTGATATAATAACTGATATGAATTACCATTTTATACCACATGAAAAGAATATAAAATAAGTTATGCATATCCCCACTGCACATAATGCAGCACTTTAAAACACAACAATGGGAGAGCATTGCTATGACTAAATATCCCAACACAAAGTAAACACCATGTTAAAATATCACAGATTAAAAACTATGTGGAGCTTCGTGTTTTGGCTGTGCAACAGCAACACTAGTAAGTTATAAACCAAACCAGTTTGTGAGCTTTCCTACCTGTTATGAAAACTGCCTTGCCTTCCACAGGCAGAGGCTTTACTGCAGCAACAGTGCCCATGATGAGCCAGCATGCGGCACAGAAAACACCAAGTCCCACATAAGTTGGCAGGCAGAAGGAGCAGAGCCTCTCCATGAGAAGAAACAGAGCGAAATACACAAGCAGGGCTGGAGCAGAGCTCCTTCCAGAGGCCAGGATTCTCTTCACAGTCACCCCAAAGAAAACAGACATCACCCCCAAGTGCATCCAAAAAGACAGAGCAGACTGCTCCATGGCACCTGGGACCCCACACACAGCAGCTCAGCTCTGGGACTGGAGAGGCTCACAATTACAAATGTACAACCATGTGGTGTCTCCTGCTATGTTCAACACAGAGCACAGACAGATGATTGGCTTGTGCACACACTGGTTATATATGGAGCAGACAGTTTCAGAGGGGAGGGGCTTAGAGAGATCTAATCTGTGGCCAATGGCTAAACTTTAAGTGCATTTAAATGTTTTTTTTTTTTTTTCCAGTGGACTGTACACTGTTGGAAACAGCACAATCTATAGAGCTGTTCCAAGAGCATGCAGAGAACTGCCAGGGTGACAATATAGCACAATATATTACTGTCACCCAGCAATGAACTGACAGGTGAAGATGCATTGCTTTTGTTTGAGGAACTTTGTTCATACAACAGTTTAATATAGTTTGTATTTGGCATGCAGAACCCAGGCAGGTAGGTAGATTTCTACATTGATTCCAGTCCAGTATGTTCTGTAAACGAACAAGAATGGGTCTGTTTTAAATATACAAAAGATACTCAGTTATCCAAAGTCCTCTGTTTTTTGTTTTGTTTAGTTTTTTGTTTTTTTTTACACAAGTGGGTGTTCTGAATATGCTTTTACTGTAAAGGTCCATGTTTAAATTTGCTTAGATAATTATGTTTTAGCAAATCAACTTGATCTAAATGCGACATAGTGTACTTATATCCAGAAAGTAATTCATTTAAATATGTTAATAGCAAAACACTGGACATTAAGAAATAAAGGATAAACATTACTGTGTATATCACACTTATAGGTACTTGATGGCATAGTAACAATTTGCTCTTGGTCCTCCGAGCGGTCTTGGAGAGGTTTTTCTGTGTACTCAATAGAAGAAAATATTCAGGAACACAAGCAATGCTTTTTTTGCACAAAGAGCCTAGCTGCACGTTTCATATGCCCCATGCTTATGTGTTAGATGCATGTGTTTGACACGATTTGCAACTTATATTAATCGTTCACACTTTTAGTGCCACTTGCACACTGTTGTTTACTTGGTTTGAAACAAACAGAACACATTTCGCACCAGATCACAAACAGTGCCCTGTGGTCCTTTAATGATGTGCTTCAGCTCTGGTGGTATTCAAGTGTAAAAGATTTAAAAGAGCAGAGTGAGAGTTATACTGTGCTATCAAAACAAGGAATAGGATTTGAAGGGGGCACTTTTTCAGGGTGCATTTATTAGATCAATATTTGCCTTTTGCCAAAAATATACTAGTTAGGTCTGAAAAGGGCACCAGTGACACAGTCTCCTTTGAAGGGCAACGACAATTTAGTGTGACTGGAAGCCAGAATCCCTGTGATGAATAGAGAGTGAACTGAAGAATAAGGAATGCACTGATAACATTGCAACTGTTTCTGAACACCTTGTGTAAGTGATCAACATGGCAAGAAAGGGAAAACTAGGACACAACAGGTCTTGCCTAACTAGGCTCACTGTGAGACACAAGACAGGGCTCTACACCTTTTTACACACGCAGCAAATTAGCAGAAGTACTGTAAAAGCAGCAGAATACTGTTGCATCGTACTGTTCAGTATGCAGTGCAGTTGTAAAGCTGCTGTATTGTTTGCTAAGAACCACAGCATGCATGTTCTGAAGTGTAATTACTGTCATTGTTATTTAAAGTAATTTGGTAACACTTTACATTAATTGTTTGTAATTACTGAGTATTGAATAGTTACTTAGTAAATACAGGTGTACTTACAATGTACAGTGTGATTAATGTGTAAAGCTTTTTGCATGATATAACCCTGACCCTTATCCTAACTCTGAACCTAGTCCTTTTCTGATACAACTGTATACTACATTTATCATGCAAAAAGATGTACACGTTAAGTACACTGTAACTATGCATAATGGCATTGTAATTGTATGTAAATACACATGTATTTACTATGTAACTACTATGTAAATACACAGTAATTAGATACACTTAATGTAAAGTATTAATATTAATATCTTCCTGAAATGTTTTTTGTTGAATTACTGCCTAAGTACTCTAGCCACATATGGACAATGGGCTTCAATACCTCTCGATCACAAACTAGATACTGAATGAATAAAACAGAGAGGACAGACAGTTCAAACTGTTGTTGGTCTTTACATCGAATTGAGAACAAGAAGATAGGCAGGTAGCACATATACAGTGTACAGGAAGAATGCCTGAATCGACAAGAATCCCAGTGCCACAATGGCTTCCAATCACAACACCACCATGCCAGCTCCTGGAGAATCCCAGTGCCACAATGACTTCCAATCACAACACCGCCATGCCAGCTCCTGGAGAATCCCAGTGCCACAATGACTTCCAATCACAACACCACCATGCCAGCTCCTGGAGAATCCCAGTGCCACAATGACTTCCAATCACAACACCACCATGCCAGCTCCTGGAGAATCCCAGTGCCACAGTGACTTCCAATCACAACACCGCCATGCCAGCTCCTGGAGAATCCCAGTGCCACAATGACTTCCAATCACAACACCACCATGCCAGCTCCTGGAGAATCCCAGTGCCACAATGACTTCCAATCACAACACCACCATGCCAGCTCCTGGAGAATCCCAGTGCCACAGTGACTTCCAATCACAACACCACCATGCCAGCTCCTGGAGAATCCCAGTGCCACAATGACTTCCAATCACAACACCACCATGCCAGCTCCTGGCAGCCAGTAGAAGAATTCCTAAAATCCAATGACAGAATTCGATTTCATTCATTTTCCTATGAAATATACAGCAATATGTTAGTTTGTTTAAAGACAACCTACTGCACAGTGCAATAAGCAAATAAAATACACATCATTAGCCTTAATTTAAATAAAACGAATATTGCTCCACATTCTCTCATGAAGGTTTTTTTTGTTTTTGTAAACGCCTATTCTAGCGCTGCTGGTCTTAATACTTACCAACAGAGCTTGCTGCAATTCCACTGCTTGACCATGGGTGGCGCAGTGTAGTAGTCATTTCTAGCACAACAGTGCCCCCTGCTGTATGTGCAAGGTAGAAAAAACAGAGTTGGGACCAAGGTGAGAATACTGTATTATTTAAAAAAAAAAGATCTTCCATGAGTCAGTTACATGTGATTTTACAGTTGAACAAACAGCCACTGTCAGGTTCACGACATGCAGTAGGGAATGCACACAGCACATAGCTATAATACTGAAGCTGGACACGGAGCAGCTATGTTTAGATGTTAAGGAATCCATAAAAAAGAACACCTGCCCACAGGGTTTATGTATGTGCAGAAGAATCCACATCTCACTTAGCAGCTAAGCAAATGCATCCCGTGTGTGTCAGTGGCACAGGCCGCTCACTCTTTAAATGATGCAGTCAGCATCTACACCCAATTCACTTGAAACACAAGCAGACCAATAACTTGAATGCGATGCTCATCTTTCTTCACAATCTGGCAGCGGTACCGGAGCGTCTTTCAAGTTTTCAACGAGAGCACAGAAGAACTGAGGACAAACGAAAACCACATGAGTGGCATAAAATGACTAACTTTCCTCTCTGTGTAAAATCTCTTTGAAGACTATCAGCGGTATACGGTCAGTTCAGCATTTTTTTGTTTTTGATCAGCCACAGATGTCTAGCAGTGGCGGATACAAACTGTTTTGGTAGTTAATAATACAACAACTGCCTTTTGTAAGTGTTGCATAAAGTGAAGATGCAAAAGTGTACAGCCTATTTTTAATCCTGCTCTTTCAATAATGAGAACTTTATGTTCAGTGGTTAGCTATTCAGGTTGTGTGCTGTTGATTCATGCTACTTCAATAAAAACCTGTGTTTGGAAAACGTTGGCAAAAGTACTCTTATATACTTTAAAGTTGTTTTAATAAAAGACAATTAAAATAACACACTGTAGAGAAAGAAGCTTTGCAAATATAAGGAACATGTGATGTCAATAAAGAACATGAAGTATCACCAGCGCCTGTGCTAGATTGACTGTGTAATCTGCTACAATCCAATGCTATTAATTATTCAGGAATTTGACACAAACAAGTCTATAACAAAGCCTGGAGCTCAGAATAGCACTGGAACTGTTACCCTTGTACAAATCCCAGTTTGGATCTGTCTCTGACCTCTTCAGTCTTTGTCATTTTTGCCGATCTTGTACTCATTCCCAACTTTATTTCTTGATTTAAGATTTCCCTGGGCTTCACTTGGGCTTTTAGCTCTGCTGTTTCTTCTTTTCAATAGTGCAGCTTCAGCAGAGATTGCTGGTTCAAGGACAGATAAATAAAAGCAGATCAAACAGGAAAAAGGGAATCTCTGGCCCATTTTACACTCCATGACCACACGCCTGCTAAATATATTGGAATTCCTGGATAAATATTTTAAATAAATAGGAGCAATCAAATAACAAGCTAGTACCAATCTCAGCTGTCACCACTGCAGAAACCACCAGCCTTTATATCTCTTGTTGAGTCCTGTATGATGACTTGCCTGAAATAATATTAAACATATTGCAATGTGTTCTGATCTCCAGTACAATATGTGACATCTCAATACCTGTATTCTGAATACTTTAGCATCATAATGATTCATATAATATTCATAATGCAAATGCTGTGAGTGAATTCCTCTGTCATCCACAACCCTCCCGGATCTTATTAGTCTGCACGGCACATGTTTTTTAGATTTTATGGTCGGTCCCTAAACATTTCCGTTCGGTCTGGAGCTGGCAAAAGATAAACTCCATTCCGAATACGCTTAAGTGTGTGTGGTGTTTAACGATTATTATTCTTGATTAACAAATAACAGTCTGTAATCTCACACAAATTGATAAAAGGTTCCTGCAATATTGAACTCTTAGCCTCCTGAAAAAAAGCAAATATTATATGCAAACTGCATACTGCAAAACCCATTCCTTCATTGCAGTTATATACCATAGTAAAACCTTGTGGCTGGTTTCACAGGCCCCGGTTAGGTCCTGGTTACTTTCAGTAATCCAATAGTAGTGTTAATTGGAGTCTGTGAAACCAACCTTTAGAATGCAGTAAAGCTAGTATAGTTTAGTAAAGCACAGTAAAAGTATGACAATGCATAACATAGGTTGAATGCTATCTAAATTTTTTAACCTCAGTACCTGATATTGTACAGTTTACTGTATCCAGCGTTTCTAAAGCTGCAGGTTTGAGTAATAAATCGAGTTAGTTATAAAGAACTGACACCCCTTCCTATTCCCCTGCAGCCAATGCGGCAAAAGCCTAAACAGAGGTACAGTTTCACCCATGCTGGCTAAACATGAGGATGGAATATTTACTGTTTCATCTGCAGTACAGTACAAACCCGCCTTCATATGAAAACATCATATTGGGCAAAAGAGCATTTCTATTTTTTCCTTTGTCTTAGACAGCAAAGAATGAACATAGAACCTTGGGGGAAAGAATTGCATAACACATACTTTCCTGTTCATCAGAATTTGAGAACATTCTGTAGTGCAGCCAGAAACTGGGGCCCAATGTGAACAACACTGGTGTTGAAACGGATAGCACTGGAATATTGAATATGCTAGCAACATGCATGATACCATATCACAGAAAACTACCAGTATATGCAAAATGTTAAGGTGATACATAGGTAGAGACAGGCATTGTGTGATTGAACAAATTGCGATTAACCCAATAATCTGTACTACAGAATGTTCTATGATTCAACTATGCTTCCCCAGATATATGTAAAACTGTAAGACTGGCACCTACATTACAAAGACTGACTAACAGAAAGACAGACATAAAAATCAGGGTTTTCTTAGCCTTTATTTATCTATTTGGGCTCTTGTTTCACTTTTTCAGGATTTTCTAAGGATTTTGCGCAGCATGAAATTCTGAAAAACATGCAACGTAAAAAATTTGCAAGCAGTGAACCTGAATACTAATAAATGGTCAGAATGATGAGAATGTGCGTGAGTGAGCTGCCTCGTCACTTGTTCAGTGACAAAAAAAAAGTGTATTTCTGGTTTCCAAGTAAACCACCATATAACTTTTGTTTTTTTTTATTAGTGGTTTCATTTAAATATTATACAGTGACTGCCTTACTTTCTCTGTTGATTAAAAAGGCTACAGGATTCTATGAAGACTGCCTTTCTGTAAAAAAATTCAGTAATGGGCCCAGATTAATTGAACATTATAGATTTGCATGTTAAAGGGATCACAGGTAGAAGTCAAAAAGAAAGCAACCACAAAATGTGACTTGCATCCGTGGGACTATTAGTTGTACTGTATTAGACAAACTGGATTTAGAAGACATATCAAGTGTTGTACAACCTTGACTTTAACTATGGACGTCTGCAAACCATCTCAGTTGCTCAGAAACCTCCAAGTAAAGGTGTGCTGGTTCAGATTGTGGAGACGACCTGATTGAAGGTGACTGATAGGATTTTTATGTGGGAGATGAGTTTGTAATTGTGTAATTTATGCAGAGAGCATCATTATACACAGTACAGGGCATAACGCAGGTACAGTGGTACGTGTCAGATGTATACACTTAGCAGACACCTCTGTGCTTTGCATGTTAAAAATATCATTATTATGCTTGTTTTTCGAAGCAATTATTCTTCTTACAAGAGGCAATGATTGCTACAAATCAGAAATGCTTAGGGATCGATGTTATTAAGGTATCTGCAACATCATTTGTCTTGTTTGGCATTATTATATTTTATTCTAGGTTGGTCCTTATTTCATTTAATTATTTCCAAGAAAGACAGCCAATTTTCCAATTTCCACCGCCTCTCCTTTGTACACCCAAGCACACCCCTCAAGCACGCCTTCTGACAAACCCTATTGCTGCCACCTTCCTTGGGGCGTTGTCTCCGACAGAAAATGTGTTGGCGTAGCCTTTTGAAATCATACAACTTGACTCCCATTTGATATACAGTAGCTACCACTGACTGACTGCAAGAAAGCTGCTTGTTTGCCCATCTTGGTTCTCCAAAGATATTGGGGATAATTTTATATGATGATCAATGATCATCCATTCCTCTTGTACCTCCACAGAGTCTACAGTGTCCTACAAAACAGGCATCATACATACAGTTATTAATAACCTGCATGCAAGAGCTGATTGTGCCTTATCTTTTCATGCATTATTGCACACTGTGTGAGTTTTGATCCCTGCTTTAGTGAGAATACAGCGGCAGAAATGTTTCTTTTCTTCTCGTTGCACAAGCAGGGAGTGAAAAGACAGCCCTGTCTTTAAAAATATCTCGACATTCAACCCTGTAGAAAAAAAAAAAAAAAAAAAAATCTGCAGCAGTGAAAACACTTTGCAAAGAGACGAAACTGGAGGAAACAAAAAGGGATTCTTGGTTCTTAATGAAATAATGTGGGAAGCCAATGAGGCAAGGATACCTGGGCTTATTGGCTTCAGAACTGAACACTGATAAGCAGTCTTGAGTTTCCATTGAAAACCAGTATTCAGTTTCAATTACCACCAACAAGAAATGAATGAAACACAGTTCTTTAAGATGGCTGAATGTTTCTCAGCCAACCAGAAAACTTTTTTTTTCTAATTAAGGCATCTTTAGTATGAGAAAAGGTGCAGAGGCATTTTCTTGGAAGACGCACGATATTTTTCAGGTGCAGTGCCAGACGTTTCCAGTAAATTAAATGAACAGATAATTATATAAGATTTAATTTCCTTATTTTAAACTGAATCTGCAAACTCCTAATTAAAAAGTCTAATGTTCCAGCATCAATAAGCCAAAAACACCAGGGCACACACAGCAGCCTTTCACCTCTGGAAGCATGGTTTTGAATGCAGTGACAATGAATTTGCTCATGTCAAGCACAAAAATTCTGCACAACAGGCACTCAAGCCTATCAGTAAGAATTAGATTGAGGGTGAAATGTCTGTCGCCACTGCTTCTACTGTTCCTGCCTTCGCTTAGACCAGTTGAGAGCTGTAGCTTTCCTCTGTACTCCATTCATGAATTGGTTCAGTAAGCATCTGGGCTAGAATGGGCCTTGCTGTGCAACACAGGCTTACACATATAAAGCAACAGGAGCTCAAACAGCAGACTGGGTGAATAAAGGAAAAAAAAAGAATTTGTGCTGCAATGAGTGGACCACAGGAACTACTTCTAAGTTAACTAAGGACACACTGACCAGTTGCCAAGTGTACTTCTGTCGGGAGGAACAGTCTGTACAGGAAACAGATTCAACTGGTACAACATGGAAATCCAGATGTTTAAAGAAAACACACGCCTGTAAAACATGGTGAAACATCTCTGGATTGAATATGCTGGTGGCGCTCCCCTGGGTGCACCTTCCACTGCGCTGTTGTAGTTTTATACTGTCAATGAACAATATTGTATGTCAGGGGCCATGGAATCCTCTAAAGATTATTTGTTACATGTACCTGTTAATCTCCATAATTGACTGTTTTGGAGTGCAGGAATTACATTACCAAAGACATTCAAATAACACCAATTATTTTATAAATCATTTATAAGGTAGATAACGTAATAAGTTATGTGAAATGCAGTGGCGTTTCTAGGATTTTGTCGTCATTGGCTACAACCAAAAAAATTGCACCCCACATTAGTTTTTGCCCTGTGAGGAGCAAAAACAACCTAGTAGAATAAACCCATGGGGCAATTTCCACGTGCTTCCTTGGCTTCTGTTGTTTACTACACAGAACAGTGCATGACCGGATTAGAAAGCTGATCAAACCCTCTTGCATATTAAAGGCTGTAAGACTGTGAAGGGTTTGGTGGACTAAAATCTAATGAAGGACATTCTGACTTCAGACACTGGCTAACCTATATGCACATTGTTGTCTTCAAAACACTGAGAAAAGCAGCTTATGGCAACAAAAATAAAAGGCAGACAGGAACAGAAGGGTTGGGAGTTTAAACACGACCAAAATACAACCTAAAAGCACATACAAAATATATTGACGCGCAAAAACATGTCTTACTAGAATTACTGTAATATCCTCCCCAGATAACCAACCTTGTCTTTTGTCAAGCTGCTGCTACAGTTTTCTAGCTGGTCAGGGCCACTGCATCAGACATTAATGCTTAAACCAGGTAGAAGAAAGAAATCTGGGATGGGACTGATAAAATGGGCAGGCACCCAAGTACCCGTTCCAGCTTACAATTTAGACATAACCATGAGTCACTCTTTATCTAAACAGTATTTAGTAAAGAGTACAGTAAAGAACACCTGCATTCACCACGTATTGAAGAAATCTGTTTCATCTTAGCAGCAATCAGTCTTGCTATCTTTGTCAGTTATGCTTTACAGCCATTGTGTCTGCAAACAGAGTCCCATGACTCCTTCAGGGAGTCATGCAATCTGTACAGCTAAGTAAACCCCCTCCACATTTCAGAAGTACAGCCTACACATTTGTGATCTGAAGTCTGGAGTTTTGTTCTGTTTTCTTTAGATACATCATCCCCTCATATCAAAGCGTTTCCGACAGTCCGAAACTCACTGTCTCTGTCTGTTTTAACACGACTCATATCCCGAACGCTGTTTTCATTATAAAATAAAACACTTTTCTGCTGTTTTATGACAAGTGGTATGGGTGCAACTTGCAAAAAGGTGGTGGAATAACTATTCAGTATTTAAATGAGAAACCTATATCTTAATGATGCAAATGGCCCCCTGTGCTTCTGGTGCCCCCTGCTGCAGTGTGTGTGTGTGTGTGTGTGTGTGGGGGGGGGGGTACCATCTCCTTCATCACATAGGTCCCGAGTACCTCCTTAACCTGCTCACTCGCTATGTCCTCCAGCTCTGGAATGCTTGTTATCCCCAAGCGAAAGTGCACCACACTTGCAGAACGCTCATTTAGAGTCATGTTCTTTAAGCCCGATATCTGCTATTAGCTGCTGTGTCGCTGTTACTATTTCATGTATTATGCTTCTATCGTGTAGTATGCACTTTTCACTGTATTTAATGTATTATGCATTGTTTTTTACTTTATATCATGTATTATGCATTTTTCTGTATTTAAATTATTATGGATTTTCTTCTTGTTACTGCATCTTGTAAAGCGCTTTGTCATGGTGGTCCATAAAATAAAGATTGATTGATTGATTGATACAGTGAAGGTAATATAATTCATTTTTGTAGTGTATTTTCAAATGTGTTATCGTACATGTTCTCTGGACAGTGGACTCCAGCTGGATCCAATCTAGGCAAATATTGTTCTGACCTGGTCAGAAAGTGTTCTATTTTAATAATTTTACATCCTAATGGCCCAGTGGGATTATAGAAAAATTAAAAAAAAACTTCATGCAAGACTCCCCCCTGCTTCTGGAAGCACGTGAGGCATGTTATTTGTAGCTGAGCCTGTGTGCTGTGTCTCACTGTCTACTGTCCATACTGTATACGGTCCGATCAGTTGCAGGAAACAAGGGGGTGGCTGCTGCAGGTGCCATGGTATGCTAACAGGGAGTGAGGATTCTGTTCATTTATCTTCAACCACATCCCACAGGATTCATTTGCGCCACAAAATGTGCTTGGCTTTCACTGCTTGAGTATGATTTTATTTTATTTTATTTTTTATTTTTTTATCCAATTCAGTTTATGCCTTTTATTAATTTATTTTTAATCAGGCTAAAAACTCTTACAAAACTAGTGTCTCGTTAAAACACATGCAAGGTGGCAACTGGAATGTTGATGGCATCACAGTCACACGACTGCATCATTGGTTATGCAAATCTACAGTATCTCGGTAATGTGTAATAGCTGTAAAGTGTTTTTTAAGACTGCAGACATCATCTTTTACAAGGAATGGTCTCAAAATGGTTGGCTTTCTGGGCCCTTGTAGAGAATATCCAGCCTCCACAGCTACTCCTCCCTGCTGAAACGCCATGTTCATTGTGCTCTTACACTGTTGGCAGGAGTGAGCCAGCCTCAATACCTCTGCCACTGATCTCCACCTGTCACCATTGTCCACACCCATGGTTTCCCACAGGCAATAGAACTAGAATGGCAAATAGCCAGAGATAAGAACAAATTAAAAATAACTACCCTAAGTCTGAAAGGCTCTAGCCCACAAACAGTGTGTATGTATGTATAGATTTCCTTTGTGTTGACTGCAAAGGGGATTTTATAAAGCAATTAATAGACTTCTGCTTGGAGCATGCGTCCCCACTGATGCACACAGAGTGTCTCTAGCCTCCTGGTGTCTCCCTCTTTGATTAGGAGCAAGGAGACTAAGCGTGATACATATTCCATGAGTCTTTACTGCTTCTCTGGTGCTCTGGCATCTCCATGGCAATGTGTTCTAACCTAAAAGGATTTTCCTACTATTATTCAGACTGGCAGCTATGGTCTCTCTATTGCACTGGTTAAATAATTGCAGGCACATTTTAAACTGGGAAGCAGGGTGCTTGTTGCTAATGTCTAATATTTACTGAGCAAACGGTAAATTTTGTCGTCCCACCGAACAACGATACAGATTCGGTACAACAACAATAATAATAATAATAATAATAATAATAATAATAATACCCCATTGCTACGGCTGTATATTAAAAATTAGATTTATCAGTACAATAAAAAAAAGTTGATGATCATAACATATATCAACAGTATTACAGAATAGAATAGAGTAAGAGTTAGCAATGAAATGTTTAATTATAATCCAATAAGTAATTCTCCAGATGTGTGGCATACAGGAGACCCAGATATATGCAAAAATGTAAGTGAACATACAGATGGACAGATGGATGGACAAACATACACCGCTATGTATTATTATTATTATTATTTTAATTAATTAATGTCTTAGCAGATGCCCTTATCCAGGGCGACATATCTCCACAACCTTATATCCTAAATAATGTATCCTAAATAGCCAAGTTTTACAACAATGGGATAAGCAGTTCGCTGGATATATGCAGAAACATGTAACATCCTCTTCAGTACGGAGACTAAATTCTGCTCATAAAAAAGGCACAAGTTTACAGGGCGACTTTCACCATAGCTAATATACAGTATAACGTTCACTTGTGGTCCCAAACATAGGGAGGGATTTGAAATTCACATTTGGAATATAAGGCAAGTGTCTTCTAAGCTTGAACTGTCAAAGACAATTACGGGTTTAAAATAAGTGATGGGAAAAATTTGTGAGGACGTGAGTGGCAGGATCCGAGCCAAATCTGCACTGCTAAAGAACATTCAGTACCTTTGCTGCTTCTTGGCAGCAGGTCCTGCTTTATATTGTGTGTGCTTGGCAGGCCTCCATTATTTACTCCGGTATAGATCTGACATGGATATCCAGCACATGCTGCGAGGGGGGGAACTGAAGCCTTTTCTCCTAGTTTGCACTTTCCATTTTTGAAACCCTACTCCTCTGTATATAATTATGATTATTATTAATAAGAAGAGGGGCTGCATATTTGCATGGTGGTTAGCGCTGCTGCCTCAGAGCTCCAGGGTCCTGGGTTCGATTTCAGCCTCAGCTGTCTGTCTGTGTGGAGTTTGCATGCTCTCCTCGTGTTTGCATGGGTTTCCTCTGGGTACTCCAGTTTCCTCCCACAGTCCAAAGACACACTGGCTGAGTGGACTGGCCTCTGTTAGTTGCCCTGTGATGGACTGGGATCCTATCTAGGGTGTAGTCCCGCCTTGAGCCCCTGTGTCTACCGGGTTAGGCTCTGGCTCACCGCGACCCTCTACAGGATTAAGCAGTTACAGATAATGGATGGATGGATTATTAAAAAGAAAAAAAAAAGTTCAGCTATGTTTATAGATGTTGAAAAAAGCCCCCCCCCCCCCCACACACACACATTTATATTAGGTTTATATTAGGTTACTATGTAAATTCAGCCAAACAACACAATAGAGTAGAATTGAAGGTCTCTGTAAGTTTTTCATTCTCTAATATGAAGATTATGTTTTCTCCTGTCGATTAAAGACCATGGAAAATACGAAAATAGCTATCCACTATCATGTGCCTGCTTGCTCCTGGCATGGAATGGACTCTATCTATTCATTCATGCACATATAGCCACTAATTGTTCTTCAGCCTACCTGCATTCAGTGGTTACTCCTAGCAGGCTGGATAAGGGCGTCTTTATTCGGAGGATAAATGTTCAGGAGGTTGAAGGTCCTTTATTAACGCAAACATGGAGAGCACCACTAACAATGTGCTGTGTGTGGAGCTCACTGAGGGTTTTCATGGATATAAAAACACAAAAGAAAAGCAAGCGTTTTGTATTGTGTTGGATGCACGAGAATCTACTTGCATGCTATTTTAACACCCTAGTGTTACAGACCTGCTATATACTGTAGTGAAAATACAGAATCTGAAAGGAATTAGGATATAGAAAATGAAGGGGGTGGGACATATTTACTGAACACTAAGTGCAGCTGTCAGCCACTCTCTGGTTGCTTTGTTGTAGTCCCCCATGTTTATATACACACACACACACACACACACACACACACAATGTGCTCACTACACTCTCAACACAAGGACCTGCCACTTCATGTGATGTTTATGTTTAATTAGTATGGCTGTGTAAGGACTGGCAACCGGACAGATCTTCTGAAAATAACAGGCTTTATGAGATTATGAGATTACTATGGGAACTGCTCCTATTTCTTCACCTCTTAAGGTGAGCTAAGAAGAAGAAGAAGATCAGCCTTCAGACTAACAGTCACAGTAGCAATGCACAAGTTTGTATTGACCCATGTGCTCCACTATCCATGACCTGCCTCCTCTCTCCCCTGGAGCCAGGAACTGACGACTGTTATGCACAGCCTTCTAGTCACATGACTACGAGGGTCCAGACAGAAAAAAAAGTTTTCGTTTTTTAGTCAAACATTTTCTAAATATTTTGTGGAGACCATACTACATGGCATAACCCTTTTTACAAAAACAAAACAAAACCAGAGATTAAAGGAATCATTTATCTGAAAAATAACAAGGATATTTATATATAAGTATTACACACGTACACTGAACAAGACACACACACACACACACACACACATATATATATATATATATATATATATATATATATATATATATATATATATATATACACACACAGTGCCTTGCAAAAGTATTCAGACCCCTGACCAATTCTCTCATATTACCGAATTACAAATGGTACATTGAAATTTTGTTCTGTTTGATATTTTATTTTAAAACACTGAAACTCAGAATCAATTATTGTAAGGTGACATTGGTTTTATGTTGGGAAATATTTTTAAGAAAAATAAAAAACTGAAATATCTTGCTTGCATAAGTATTCAACCCCTGTGCTGTGGAAGCTCCCAGTTTGCACCGATGAAAGAAATTGCCCTAACGAGGACACAATTACCTTACCATTGGCCTCCACCTGTGAACCATTAAAGTTGCTGTCACATTTTCTGGATAAAAACCCCACTGTTGAAGGATCATTGGTAAGGCTGTGAATCTGAAGGAAAATTAAGACCAAAGAGCATTCTACAGAAGTTAGAGATAAAGTAATACAAATGCATAGATTAGGGAAAGGGTACAAAATAATATCCAAGTGTTTGGCTATTCCAGTGAGCACAGTTGGATCAATAATCAGGAAGTGGAAGCTGCATCACACCAGCCAGGCATTGCCAAGAAAAGGCCGTCCCTCAAAACTCAGTGCTCAAACAAGAAGGAGACTTGTGAGAGAAGCCACAGAGAGGCCAACAATCACTTTGAAGGAGCTACAGAGTTCAGTGGCTGGGAGTGGAGTAATGGTGCACCAGTCAGCCATATCAAGAGCTCTGCATAACAATGGCCTGTATGGGAGGGTGGCAAGAAAGAAGCCGTTACTCAAAAATTACCATCTGAAAGCACGTCTGGAGTTTGCCAGAAAGCATGAGAGTGACCCAGCTGCGATGTGGGAAAAGGTTTTGTGGTCAGATGAGACCAAGATAGAGCTTTTTGGCCACAACTCAAAGCGCTGTGTGGCACAAACCTAACACTGCCCATGCCTCAAGATACACCATCCCTACAGTGAAGTATGGTGGTGGCAGCATCATGCTGTGGGGATGCTTCTCATCAGCAGGGACTGGGCATCTTGTTACAATTGAAGGAAGAAAGGATGGAACAAATTACAGGAAAATACTGCAAGAGAATCTGCTTCAATCTGCTAAAAAACTGAAGCTTGGGAGGAAATTCACCTTTCAGCAGGACAATCCCAAGCACAAAGCCAAAGCAACATTGGAGTGGCTCAAGAATAAAAAGGTGAATGTATTACAGTGGCCCAGTCAAAGTCCTGATCTCAATCCCATTGAGAATCTGTGGCACTATTTGAAAATTGCAGTCCACAAGCGTCGTCCAACCAACCTGAACAACCTGGAGCAAATCTGCCAAGAAGAATGAGTCAAAATCACTCCGACACTGTGTGCAAAGCTGGTACATACTTACCCCAAAAGACTTAAAGCTGTTATTGCAGCGAAAGGTGGCTCTACCAAATATTAATGTGTGGGGGTTTAATACTTATGCAAACAAGATATTTCAGTTTTTTTATTTTTCTTAAAAATATTTCCCAACACAAAAATTGATTTTGAGTTTAAGTGTTTTAAAATAAAATATCGAACAGAACGAAATTTCAATGAACCATTTGTAATTCAGTAATATAAAAGAATCGGTCAGGAGTCTGAATACTTTTGCAAGGCACTGTGTGTATATATATATATATATATATATATATATATATATATATATATATATATATATATATATATATATATATATATATATATATATATGAACATACATTAGATCTTTTATTTAACATCCTGTAATTAGGGAAACTACAAAATGATTTGCAAAAGTCTACCGCAAGTCATAATAGTAGTAAAATATTTCATGTTAGATTGTTAAATGTCAATTTTTTTCAGTTTATCCTGAAGTATATGGAAAACTACAAAGCGGTGTGTAATTCAATATGTTAACGTTACATTATTCAGCAGGTTTCCTTCGACTTTATGAAGCAAAATGAGTTAATTCTATAGGGTCCCAGAGCTGTATTATTATCAGCTAAAACATGCCTCAAGACCAGCTGCTGTCAGAGAAACTAACTGCCAGTTGTGTTGTCTGTCTGGAATTGCACCTTCAGTGTACATTGCTCCTATGCCACTCCAAACACATTTTTGTTTCCTTCTGCAAATTATAAACTATGTGCAAAATCAAGCAAACACATGTTTTCTGGCAAGAGATGCGAGAAGAGATCAATCAGATACGTGCTATATTTAGGTGAATTCCAGTCCATTAGGAATGGAATTTGGGTGATGTACTGTATGATACAAATAAAGCCATTATCAATGCCATCTATTGTTTGTTATAGGGGTTGCAGTGTACCAGAACTGACTGGGTGTCTCAATCATCACCACTGTCTTAGCAGAGACAATTGCTTTTCTGCTCGCAAGCTTTCTGTATCCTGTTTCCAGAGTGCGCTGTAAAGTAAAACAAATGTGTATCATCATTCAATGGAAACAACCGAGAAAGGAAGTGATTGTAATCTTCGTGCCTGGAACAACACCATGGTGGCAGTACAATGGCTCTGTACTACTAAGCACAATGGTGCAGTACTACTAATGAGCTACTGGGAGAACCAGGAGTGGAATTCTCAACAAAAATAATGCAGGCTGCTGCAGCACACCCGGGGTTCCTTCTGTTTCCCTACACGTAAATGGAGACAATTTGATTGCCAAAGAATAAATACTTAAATGTATAGAGATTGGTACATGATACATTTTTTACTACAAAAACAAATATTAAAAAATAAGGGATATAATATAACCCATTCACAATAAAATTCTCCCCCTCCATGTCAATGTGGTGGATGAGCTTTGATTGTACGAATAATACCAGTGAGAATGGGCCAACTCATAACACAGTGTCAGCAAGGTGCTGAATGAGGTGCTGGGGTTAGAACTGGGTCAGAGTCATACCTGGTTGGTTTGCTGATGGTCCTGCTTGGGTTTCTTCAGGGTGGGGCGCTGCTATTAGAAAGGGATCTTCAACGTGCCTGTGGCAGACTCAAACCTTGTATTAAAGACCCAGGCTGCGTTAGTGGATTGGACTTTGGACTACGTCTTCTACAGGCAGTGCAGACAGGGCACAATGAGAATGTCAACCACACTAGATTAGGTAGACAACACATAATAAGGTAGACCAAAATACAGAAGGAATCTTTTAACATTTACCGGAATTTCAAATCATTTTTAAATGCTGAAATCAGCGACTTATAGCTGATCAATAAACTGACTGTGGGGATTTGAGTTCCAAAGCTTTCTGGTACCACATTCCTAGATACAGATGTACTGGTGAGATATTTCCCCAGTTAATGTAATGAATTTAAAGTGCTCCCTGGACTCCAGCAATTCAAGTCCACAGGCAATGCATTCCTTTGGTAAAGAAAGAACTTCTAGGAAAACTAAATAGTTACTTAGAATTTTCTGTGGTCTTAATCTTTGTTATATTGGGTAAGTCGCTTTTAAAAAGCAGAAAGTGACACCTAACATTAAGTGCCTCTAACTATGTTGTAATTGCTCTCTAACTATGTTGTAATTGCTCTCTAACTGTATTGTAATTACTCTCTAACTATGTTGTAATTGCTCTCTAACTGTATTGTAATTACTCTCTAACTATGTTGTAATTGCACTGTAATAAGTTGATTACCCTTGTTACTGATTTTTCTCAATGCAGATCGCCATCGCAGAACTTTATGAAACGGGCCCCTGTCTTGCTCTGAAAAGCGATCTCTGTTCATCATTTTAAAATACTGTATCCCAATTAAACAAAGTGATATCCCAATTAAACAATATAAATACCATTGAGAAGAACTATCTCCCAGAGTTCTGCCCCATTTAAGCAGAGCCTGATGATCAGTGTCCCAATTAAGTGGTGCAGACTATATATTGATTCAATCAGCCCATAGTGATTTGATAAGTCCTGAGGATGACTCAGTTCAAGTCGGCTGTTGTTTTTTTAGTTTGCTTCACAGTGCATTTACATGAGCATAAGAATTACGATATTTTTCAGTAAAACTACGTTTTCGGAAAACTAATTCTGATATCAAAAGTGGGAAGAGACTTCAGCAGGGCCAAGGTAAATTGTGTTTTAATAATTAAGATAATAATTGTTACAATGCTGCATTGTCTTCAGGGCACACAAGCCAGAAATCAGTTCATTTGCTTTGAAAGGTTTCAAACCCCCAAAGTTCCAAAGCACTCAAAAAGAAGCCGGCAACTAGGATTTTACAGGCACAGTTAATCCAGGTGGATTCAGATACAGAGAAAAAAAAAAATATGAATTCAATGTTGGAGCAAAACTGACGACCACCTGCCTCACTTCAAACAGCCGGCGAGGTGCAAAGCAAAGTGAACTGTGTTCCATAATTATATCAACAACAGCAATGTCATTTCCTGCAGACAGTTCTCTTAAGCAACTTTCACATGACTGCCATCAACTTTGTGCGCAGCTAACGTTCCTGAGAAAGGGAAATGGCTGTACAACATTCTCCAAGACGCTTAAAATTTTACCAAAGCTCATGAAGCCAAGCTGTCACTGCAGAGTTCGAGCAGTGTGAACTGGAGGAGGGTGCATGCAGAGGGTTCACAGCCGGTCGAGGGACTGAATGCAGGCTTTATTTAAAGGTACTTTAGATAAGTCTGACAAGCAATGATTCAAACTGCTCATAAACAGCTTCCAGACAACAGCCCTGGATTATAATTTAAATTCTACACAGTGTGGAGCCTTGTTCTGAGAATTACGGTATGCTTTTTTTAGGTAGTTCTTTTTTTTCATGTGATTTGTCATACATTATTCTAGAAGCTGCTTGAAAAATTGATATTGAGATAAGAAAGACGAACTTCTAATTTAGTTTTATGCTCCCGAAAATAAATAAATAATTCCGACTGTATTGTCTGGATTATCAGATGTAATTGGACTTTTGTTTGAGGAAAAATCTAATGAACATCATGAGAGAATTAAACAATTAAACAATTAAAAACATAAATCAGAACCACTACAATGATTTGAAGATAAACATCTGACATATGCTTTCTATTTTCTGTCCGTAGACTGAATGCTTTTGTTTTAGGGTATTCAATATGTCCCCTGCAAACAAGTTATCTACAATTATTTCAGCACTCTTAAAACAAATGCTTTTCTTGGCAAAATGAATTTCGTATTGAATTGTGCTGTTACCAGTTTTAATAAGAAAACACTGTTTATTGAGACAAATATGGGCAGTCTGTACTGCACAATAGAAGCACAGGGCTGTCAGGAAAAGATTGAGATCTGTACCCAGGCAAGGCAGCAGAGCACAACTGGAAGGGTTTACCGTAATTTCCTGCAGGAGTTTAAACAAGCTTTTTTTCTGCCTTACATGCATTCATGTTTTTTTGTACTCAATTTAAATTACTCATTATAACACACCACTGCAACCTATTTCGCTTAATCTATGTAGCAGAATATTGCCAGTATAGATATTGGGAGGTAGGTATGAATGCTCGGGGACTGTCCAGCATACGTCTTCTAAAAGCCACTTCAGCCTGCCAGGAGTGTCCAGATTAGGCAGAGTGGAAAATGAAGCTATGTGCTACGCTATGTGTGTGTAATGAAAATGTTAGTGTTAATGTCACAAATGTTACTGTGTTTTTGACAATTTAAAGAGTGTTTCCAAGCTGTGTGGTACTTGTTTGTAAATTGCACTTTGGTTTAATACCTACCTTGATGAACAAGATCTTATTTTGCAGAAGAGTGTTGGCAACGTGTGTGCTGGGCTCTCTCTCAGCTTGTAGCAGTAGCAGCAAATAATGTTTCATAATATTGCTATTATGAAAGAGAAGCAATGGTCTGTTCCTCGCTCCAGCTCATCAGGAAACAGCTAATTAAGTCGCCAGATGTTTCTGATGTTCTTTTTTTCTTTTGTCCTTCAACTGGTAAATCCCTTAATCAATTTTCATAGAAATAAATACCCCCCCCCCCCCCCCGTATGGGATATTTGAAACAATTATTGACTGATGTTAAACAGACTCTTCAGTGTAATTGCATTCCTGTTTTATATGCTAAGAAAAACAGTTCTCATGTACAAACAGCACCAGTGACGCCCAGTTATATTACTATACTGTCGAATAATTACAAAATAATGCTTTCTACAAACTTTCATTTCAATGTCTGCGATAAAACTGTGGTAAGTATAGCAAGCAGACAGACGTTTAGCACGTTGCCTTAACTGAGTCAGTTTGAAGTTATGATGGAGCCAACATTTGCTTAAAAGGATGCCAAAAAGATCAGCTGTATTAACAAGGTGTTTTAGCAGTGCATGTGCTGTACCAGCAACATGTACAGCAAGAACTCTCCCTCAAGAGGAACAGTAAGTATACGTGAATCACGGATAAAGTTATAAAAGCATTAGAATTCATCTGTAGATGTGTTGGGTCTCTGTTCGCTCTCTGTTATGTAAATATCACGGTTTTATTGCACACACTTTTTGGTCTACCCTGAACAAACCAGCATTGCTTACTGTAGTTTATCCAATGGCAGAGCAGATTCAGTCAAATCAAGAATAAACCCTATTCATTTGTTGGACTGTACACCTGATCTCTTTAGCTGGTGTCCGATAAAGAAAATATCAGGTTCAAGTGTTTAAAACTCTGCAAGTTAAAGAGTAAGTAGCGGGGTTCCGAAAAATATAACGTTCCACGTCCCCACATTTTCCTTTTCATTGTTAACATCCTGACAACTTCTAACACTTTCAAGTCAGTTTCAAAGCTATTTTTAAAATAGCCACTCCAGTGCACTGATCGTGTAGGATTATTGCCCACACTGTCAAACAGGTAACACAGCAATAACGATCCATGATGTGGTGCAGAACAGAAAAACCAGAGCACTTTTTTTTTTAAATTGCTCTTCCTGCAGTGATTTAGAGGACAGATCTCAAACCCCAGTGCACTAGAGCAGACATTTTGAAAAGAGCTTTGAAACCGACTTTAAAGTTATAATAACGTTTTTTTTTTTTATTACTTCCATTAGATTATTGCAGTGGGATTACTTCTATGATATTATTGCAATAGGATTACTTCTATGATATTATTGCAATAGGATTACTTCTATGAGATTATTGTAATAGGATTACTTCTATTAGGATATTTTAATAGGATTACTTCTATTAGAATATTTTAATAGGATTACTTCCATTAGATTATTGGAATGCCAAGGCCGTAGCAATGTAGCCACCCGTTTATTACAACAAGAACCATAGCTTCAAAAGCAGCAATTTAGTGTGATGAGCCCCATATCCAGAGTCGTTACAAATACTTCACGTGCCAGAATCAGGTTTGCACCTCATAGATGTTTATTTTTCAGGGCCTCACTGTAATAAATCCCTCACCTATTAGACTAACGTATCAGACTGGGATTCTCCATTGAAACCCTCTGAAACCTGTTAATTATATTTTCAGTTTATGAGTCTTTTCTGACTAGCTGAGCTGATGAGATGAGAGGGGCAGCAGTACTGGTCTCCAGAGTCAACAAGTTAAAAAGTTTGGTATCATTGACAGCCGTTTCACTTTAGCTTGAATATCTCCATCCCGGGTACATTTGTTCAGCTGCTGCTCAGAAGCAAAGAATACATTTAAAATGATATAATTGATATGTTTGTTACTCTGAAAGCTGAGTGATTTATTACAGTATTTTAAAGGGCCCTGTAAAATAAATGTTGTAAATGAGCAAGTCTTAATGGATAGGAACACAAATCAAATCGCATGCTGTAGCAGCACAGTGTTATAAAACATGTTCTCAAGGAAGAATTAGAAAATTACACACCGTGAAATCTGTATTTACAGCCACCTGAACTAATAAATCCAAGAAAGTATTTTCTTATTCTAATACAAGGGAATTGTACTGGGCTACACCCAACATATCTACAGAGCCAACATATTTTTAATATTCCCCAGATCTGTGTTAATAATAACACACTGCTTCAACCATCATTTGAGAGTTATAAAGCTCATCGCATTGGCACATTGTCAACTGGTCCGGAGCACCTACACATAACCCTAATCCACTATTAGATTGCTATTTAGTGACATAGTTGAAATGCTAATTTTCTATACAGCATTTTCTGTACTATTCATGTGTGGATGTCCCTGGAATGTTTAGCACTGGCTGAATCAACAGCCTGCATGGAGCGTAATGGTACAGTGAGGAAGGGCTTTCAACAGGCATGGCCTGCTGAACATTTAAACACATGACCGCAGATCAATATTACTGCCTTACCTTGTTTCCCTGTCACCGCACAAGCATGAGTATCAACAGAGACTGGTAAACACATGCCAAAAAGAGTGAATCATTTTGCAATAAGTATAGAGTACCCAATACCAAAGTACTGAAATCTAGGGCCATGCTAATACTTGTACTCGTATTAATACTGTAAAAACCTTATTTTTAGGGGTTCCTAAAAAGGGGGGAGTGACTTATATACCGGTATGACTTATACACATGTTTTTATGGTAATTGCCTTTAAGAAATATTTATCAGCAGGTATTAAATAAATTCATTTATTAATGTGAATGGTGACATTAGTAAAAATATCAGCGCTCTAGATGAGAGGAAAATTTGCTTCCAATTGGCTTTTAAGACACGGAAGTGAATTGCCATCGAGCGAAGGGCAGGTTTTCTCGTTTTGAAATCCACACATTAATGAATGGATTTATTTCACACCTGACATTAAATTGTTCTTAAATGCAATTGCGAGTAGGAGTAGCAGCACAGCCCTTTTGAAAGTCAGTGTCTCTGGTTGACCATGGCCTGGGGTTTCTCACATGGCTCAATGCCACTCACTGACCTCACTGTCCTTAGATAACCTACTGGATAATTCATCTTTGGTTTAATCCTGCATCTGGATTACCTTAATTAGGAACAGTGTTGAGAAAGATAGCATGCTGGTAAAATAAAGTGACGATATAACGGATGTTAATTATTTTTTTAAGTGCACAGCGCTTCAAATCGTTCCAGTTTTATTTGACAGAGTCAGTAGGTGTTTTTTTTCCACAGATAAAGACCCAGCTGTTCATTCTCTTGTTTCTTCTTAACCTTCGTGGTAATTTATTGTTTTGTACAACATTTATTCAAAAATAGGATTACATCTTCTCCAAGGTCATAAATTAACGTACATCTTGGCTTAAAATCATGACTACCAGTACCAGGAAAATTATTTATGACACACATCCATGCACATCAATCTACATTTAGATACCTAGTAGGTACCATCTACAAATATTGACTACATACATTTCCCAGAATGATGCTATTCTCCAGATATCAGTGCGATATTTCCTGAGTTTGTTAGTTTCTTTAACAATACAGATAATATTCTATGAACGCTGATGATTTTTTTTCACAAATGAGACTAGCTAAATAAATACACTAGCTCCTGTTTTGTTGTTAACATCGTCCTTGGGAATGAAACACACACGCCACTAACATAGTCCTTTCTGGGGTATTCGGTTCATTATTTCAAGCTATGCGCTTAATTTGCATCACAGAGCAATTCACCTGTCATTCTGTCATTGGATTTAAATAAATTCAAGATGCATTTAAAAAAAAAAGCCAGATATTTCAAACTTCATCAAAACCGACTTATACACAAAATTTATTTAAATTACTCAGCACTTACTGCATGCTGACAGTTGATATGATATCGACGCTGGCAAGTCTCCGAGTGTGAGTCCCATAAAAATAAAAAGTTCTCCTAATTGAAAGAGACTGACTGTATATTAAAGATGGAAGGCAGCACATCATATTAAAGCATTCATTACTCTTTGAGGTGTTATTATTTACCTTTGATTATAATTGGCATTCTATAATTCCTGGTGGGTGAATATTGTTAGTACGATATTGCTTTAAAAGAGAATGTCAACGGTAAATAATGATGAACATTGTCTTGAGCTATTTTGAGTGCCAAGTGGGAATTTGCCTTGCTTAGTCATCAGAAAGTTTGCAGCATACATCTCCACAGAAGAGTCTATTAATGCACAGAAGACCTCACTCTGTCCTCCAGACCTTTTAAAATAAACATACTGTTGCATTAGACAAGTCTTTATTTAGTTACAAATGTATTGTCCATTTACACGATGACTCCACTCTCTCCCAGACATTCCCAGACCCGGAATCCTGAAAAAGGCCATCGGATAGTTTAGTCTGTCTCCGAGCTTGACCACCACAAAGTCACCTGCTCAAAGAACAAGGAGCCATTCATTCTGTGCTTACAAGACTCTTCCATTTCTCCTTTTTTTTAAACGGCTGGAGTCTTTTCCATCTGTAATGGGCAGTGTTGTGAGATACACTGCCATTATGGATTCTGTCCTGTCCCCTGTCGGTGAGATGAAATGAGGTTAAAAGCTCTAACACCACAAATGCAGAGGAGCCTGGCTCTTTTCAACTGTATATATATATATATATATATATATATATATATATATATATATATGCTAATATATAATATTTATAAATTAATATTGTCATATATATTTTAAGAAAGCGATCTGGTTTGATTCCAGTAGTAGGATTACTGTAGTTGATTGTCTGTTGGGTGATTTTCCAAACAAGCTAAAAGTTGTATTTCACTGTTTTGGAACTGGAATTTCCAGCAGGGCCCTCAAGCACATGCTGGAAATCCAATGGTTACTGGCCAAAGTCAATGTGCAGACTATGAACAATCTTCTAAGCATTATATGTAATTTGTAAAGCAACTTTGTGGTCTGGTCCTGGCTCTACAAAAAAACCCCAGAGGAAATCACCAGGCCTTTCATAATTAGCTGAAGTGTAGTTACTGGGGATGATTATTTACATAAAAAAGGCTTTGCTTTTATAGCTAGCCTAAAGACATATCCCAGAGATCTGGTGTTCTGCAAAGCAACTGTGGTTCTGCAGGGAGCCCATAAAAAGATAAATGATGTATTGTTAAACGCTCAGGTTTTGCAATATAATATATATATTCCATTTAGATTCCTCGTGCAGTGATTTCTACCTCAGGTTATGAGTATTTCACAAAGGTGTTGTAAAACTCTACAATATGTTTATGTTTTACATATATGGCTTTTATGTGGTTTCAGCCAACCTTCAAAAGAAAAAACAAGAGAATGAAATTCTGTGTAATGAAACGGCAAGAAGTGTCGGTGACGCATGCATTTCATTTGCTTTCTCGCCAATTCTGTCTCCTGAAACAGGCCAGTTTAGAAATCTTTAATACTCGCAAATACTCCCTCTTCATGTTTAAACATGCACTATCCTGAAAATAAACACACACACACACAAACACACAATTTACAACAGAGTCTTCTCAATGTAAAACAGGGGGGATAGAATTGGTGACATGGGGAGTCAGTAGATCCCAGCGTTCCATCATACAACTTTAAAATGGAAAGACTTCACTGCTTTAAATCAGGGCTGAGCAACCTGACCAAGCCTGAGGGAAGAGAAATGCCTGGGTTAAAACCAACACAGTGAAAGCAAGGCATGTGTGGTGAAGTGAAGATGGTAAAGCATGGGGAAAGCAAACACACTAAAACAAAGCAAATGTGTAAGCAGACAAAAGGCAACCCCCCCCCCCCCAGGAATAGTATACCTTTGCACTGTCTAGAAAGGCTTAAAACAAGCCACAATGATCAGTGATGCCAGGGGTCATTTTCGCTACACAACTGCTGCCAAAAAACATGACTTCTTCTAACTTTCCATGGGCACCGAGCCCTCACACTGCCACCTGTTTCCATTGGCAGATTCTTTCCACCAAATTGCTATGGCATTACGTAGAGATAGCACGGAAAGACATAGCCAGCAAAATGCCACTCTGGCAGTCAAGCGGTATCATTTTTTCAGATTTTTCAAATATTTCATAATAATAACTTTTTAAATAACCATTAAAAAAAATGCAATGCAATGCAATGTCTCCATTTGTCTTAAATGAAATGTTTATAAGGGAATTTATATGAAGAAAATAGGGCAGCGAAATGAATCTTCTCTGATCGTTTTGTCTTTTTTTGATTCATTGTAATACTTGGCAGAGGATTGAAAGCCAAATAAAGATTGCACCTCATTGCTCCAGGTACTGACACCTCAATGGCTCTCTGCAGGCTTCTCTGTGCACAGCTGTAGCTCAGCGCCTGGAAGGGAGGAAAGCAGTGCTATTAATCAAGAACTCAGAGGGTGTCAGTTCCCCGCAAGCGTGGGGAGGAAACCGTGCTCTTGCTGCTTCCATCCTCATTGTTTTCTTGTTTTAGGAGTCCTGCTATCTCATTCCTCTTGGCTTATGTGCTATCAGTGATCCCAGGAGCTTTGCTGTGGAGGGCTACTTCCAGCAACAACAGCTCTAAGGGAAGGTATACTAATATTTGAAAGGTTTTGTAGGATGCAATAATAATCTAAAATTACTATAGCTTCAACATAATGGTTTAATAACACGACACGTCACAAACGTGCGTGTCGCAAATTAGAATGTAGATAGAGAGCAACTAAATATAAGGTCCATTATCTCATTTGGAAAGATAATATTTCAAAATATTGCTTCACTATCTATAGCAAAATCAGCTTGTTATTCAAATTGTATTGAAACAAGCAAGAACAAGCCTAGATTTCTCTTTCAGTCTATAGCAAAATTAACAAACCCACATTGAGAGTCTGTTCTATCAAGTGCTTATCAATGCTGTTATGACTTTATGAATCGCTTTAAAAAGAAAGTCACTGGCATTAGAAATCAGACACCTAACTGCGTACCAAATTTAGATGTGTCAGCTAACAATAATAATGATACTCTTACCCTTGATCAAACAGCACCCAGACACACTTTACCAACTTTAGTTTTTCCTTGCTTTGTGAACTGGATCTCATTACTATAGTTAAAAAGATTAAACACACAACACGTGTGTTAGACCATATTCCCACTTCACTTTTTGAAGAAGTATTCCACAAAATAAGCACTGCAGTTTTAAATATTGTTAACAGTTCTCTTTTATCAGGTACTGTTCCTAACTCATTGTTTAAAATTGTAGTAAAATTTCTGCTCAAGAAACCCACCTTAGATCCCAATGTTCTTAACAACTACATCTGTTTCCAATCTCCCATTTCTGTCTGAAGTATTAGAGAGAGTGGTGGCTGAGCGACTCATTTCTGAGTGTTCATAACATATGAGAAATTTTATCCTGGGTTCAGGCCTTCTCCCTGAGACAGCACTTATTCGAGTGGTAAATGATGTGCTGTTATCCTCTGATATGGGTTCTCCTTCGGTTCTTATATTACTAGATTTAAGTGCTGCATGCGACACTATTGATCATTCTGTTTTAATTGATCACATTAAAAATATGGTGGGATTTTCTGGTAGTGCCCTTTCTTGGTTTCTCTCAAATAGGCTTCAATTTATTAAAATTGAGGAGGAGACTTCTTTTTTGTCAGAAGTTACATGCAGGGTCCCACAGGGCTCAGTTCTTGGCCCAATTCTGTTTTCTTAGTTTATGCTACCCTCATTTGTAGACATGGAGTTTATTTTTATTGTTGCATTGTGGATACCCAGTTATATCTCTCTCTCAAACATGGTGACACCTTTACGCAAATATTTTGAATAGCTGTCTTGCTGACATCAAAAAATGGATGTTTAAAATCGTTTTATTGTTACACTTAGACAAAACAGAGATGATGATTCTGCGAACTCAGAAACAAAAAAATATTATACATTTGTCTGATTTCGTCCTTGACGGCTCAGCTCCTGAGTTTAGAGTGGAAATGAGAAGCCTCAGAGTGATCTTTGACCCAGATCTTTCTACAGAACCACACATTACAAATGTTATCAAAATCTCTTTCTTTCATCTAAGAAATATCATCCAATTGAAAAGCACTTTTTCCCGACATTTTCATACACTTTCTTGCTTGTTTTATTGTTTTGTTTTTCTTCTGTGTTCATTTTTACTGCTTGTTGTCACTTTTTGTAATATTTCGTAATGTATTTATCTTTGTAAAGAGCTTTGCAGTGATCTATTGTGAAAGGTGCTATATAAAAATAAAGACTGATTGATTGAACTGGGGACTTAACGATTACTTCAACAGGGCAATACACACTCAGCAGCTACCAAGCAATGATCTGAACACACGTGTGAAATTCGACACAGTAATCGCTGGAATGTGTTCGGTGACTGTAATTAGAACAAAGGTGACGATTGACTGGAAGTGACTCCTGAAGCTAACACAATGATACGTATATTGAGAATTTCACATCGTGTCCTCGTTTGTAATCTAAAAATGCATGCAACTGGCCAGGACTGCATGTTTCCTGGAGAAAGCTGTAGCTTGGAAGTGACATATTCCAGCTTTCAAGAGCTGTTTGGAATCGCCGGGGAATACACGGCTTTACATTTGTCTCTGAAATGCTCAGATAGAAGGTAATTCTATCTGTCTAACGCTAAGCAGTACCGGGACTCCATTTGATAATACTAAAGTTTGTCTTGGCAACTTTGTTTTGGACCAGATAAGGTTTACATAATTAAAAGTCTTGCACCACCAAGGATTGAGACTGACTTTATTTATTTATTTATTTATTTATTTATTTATTTATTTATTATGTAGCTCTTTTATTTAACATCATGTAGTCAAAGAAACTAAAAAATGACATCGCAAAAGTCTACCGGAAGACATAGTAGTACAGTAGTTCATGTTAGATTTTGAAATGTCACATTTTAACGTGTGCCAGTATATGGAAAACTACAAATGGGGTGTAATTTAATATATGAACATAGGGTTATTCAGCAGGATGGTGCAAAACTTTTTGACATGGCTCCATTGAAAGTCCTGTTCAAATCCTGTGATTTAATTTGCTTTCAAAATCAAATTCACCCAGTGCTACTGGTATTTTTTTTATTTGTTAAATTTCATGGTCAGTTTTCATAGGTCTTAAGCACTGTCTATCACAAACACTGCCATTCGACAATCGTGTCATTTGCGCTTGGCATGCAAGATGAAAAGGGTTTCTTCTACGACAACATTTTGGCACAATCTGCAGGAATTTGGTGTAGATACAGTCTCTGATAACCAGAAGTCAGGCTACAGGATTGGTTTTGTAAGGTCAGAGAAATATTTCCTAATTGCAACTTGGAATGATCACATCTGATGCATTGCTCAAGAATTACGCAAATGAAGCACAGCTTGGTATCTATCATTTCTCAGTGTCCCGGGAGGTGTGTAATCGCTGTACTGGTACTAGTGTTGTATTGCTACACAAGAGTACCACCTGCTGGATATGTAGTGTAGCAGCATAAAAAATATTTAATATGCCACAATATCAGACCGATTTCAATCAACATTTTCTTAATAGATTACAATATTAACTCTTTCAATTCACTTTTAAGAAAATGCACTTTTCAATCGGGTTTTAGCAGTTTCACCCGCACAAGAAAGGCAATAGAAATAATTTGAACAGAATATTTTGAAATCTCAGTGATCTGCTTTTTAGATTAATAGCATGTTTCAGAAGACATATGCTTCCTGAATTTAGTACCGGATTTTATTTATGTTTTCTTATTATCTTATTTATAGTTGTTAAGCCTCAACTGAATACCAGTTTGTTTTAATTAGCCACGCACTGCTAGAAACTAACGCAGTGGAAATTAATAAGCTCAATTCGGCGAGTAGAGCCAGAACGAAATGCAGGTTCAAACAGAGTCAGGGGAGTTCAATGCACGTAGTTTGTTAACGCAATCAACATATGAGGGTAAAAAGAAACAACTTCCATTGGTAATTAGTGTTTGATTAAGAAAGACAATTGGCTCAAAACATGTTTAAAGGTACATCACGTGATCAAAAATAAAACCTGAAAACTAGACGCCCTAAATATATTCTTCTGGTTAATCAGAGATTTCATTCAGTACTTGGGCAGAAATGCTACCACTGCCCAGAGCTAAAATAATTTTGGTCGCTGAGCTGTGCCATAGTGGCTGACACCCAGTTAACCAATCGGAGAGAAGAACTAGGTCGTTTCCAGGGTAACGGGGTCGCGCCTGGAAATGGAAAAGCTGCCGCCGCTTATTATAATTCATATTCATACATAACATTTCGAGCAAAAAAAAAAAGCATGTTAATTTTACACTGAAAGAATGTTTAATGTCGAAGTTGAAAGGAAAATCTTCAAACCAATGCGACTGTAACAGGGTACAGGCGAGACGTCAGCGGCTGCTTTTCAAAATAATGAAACAATAAGTATAATTATAGTCATATTTTGCGGTGAGCTATATATATATATATTATATGAATGATTTAGATAAAAGACAAAAACAAGTACATGTGAAAACTAGAGGTCTGTTGAAGGAGGGAATGTGTCTTTAATGAATTTCATGCGCTTTGTTGACCTTATTGTTTATGGTTGGGGTGCGTCATCGTCTCGTCTACAGTCCTTATGTACACACACATACATCGTTATGTGTAGATGTATATTATATACTATATATATATATATATATATATAATTATATATATATATATATATATATCTATATATATAGCCTATATTTGTTTTCTCTTTCTTTTTTCCGAGTAAAATGTACTAAGTTAAATACAATTGTTACATCCTAGATGTTGAAACAACCCCGCTTACCCCCGTGTTTGGGATCGTGTACTGTTGGAGAAAGCAGAACTAGAATACAGAAATCCATCCCAGTCAGGGTTGAAAAGGGGTAGGGAATCTGTGACTAAACCACGGACAAGAAGTCTGTTGAACTCCCGGTGAAAGAGCAGGCCAAGATGTTTGATTCTGTGTTTATTCTGAGATGTCAAAGACTAGGATACGCTTTGTCCCGAACTGCATTGCATTCCTAATTGAAAGGTAGGTTATTTATGTTATAACTAAATAATTGCAACTTAAGATCACTATTCTGTTTCATATTGATACTATGACTGGGAATCTTGAGATGGGCAATAGGCAGTTTGTTGAAAAGCTGAAAGTACTGTACAGTACAGTACTTTTTAAAGAAGCTCGATCATATTAATGTGTTTTTGTTTTTTGTATAATCGGTATGAACACATGCAGGACCCGAGTTAGCTCACTAGATTTAGAGCTACAGTACTCTACCCCACAAATAATGAAAAGTAACATTAGTAACCTCTTTTTATTTTATCTGTGGAAAAATATGCAAACCCTAGAAGCAGTTTTATTATGGCAGAAAACATGAGTAGTACCAAAAAGTGGCTGTATTCTGTTTGAATGCTCTGTGTGCAGATACCATGCTGCTGTGTGTGTGTGTATATGTGCCTGCAGTTACCATGCTCCTCTGTGTGTGTGTGCGTGCAGTTACCATGCTCCTCTGTGTGTGTGTGTGCAGTTACCATGTTGCTGCTGCTGTGTGTGCGTGTGCACACGTGCAGTTACCATGCTTGTGTGTGTGTGTGTGTGTGTGTGTGTGTGTGTGTGTGTGTGCATGCGTGCATGCATGCACAGTTACCATGCTGGTGTGTGCGTGCGTGTGTGCTCGCATGCACAGTTACCATGCTGGTGGGTGGGTGTGTGTGTGTGTGTGTGTGTGTGTGCGTGCATGCATGCACAGTTACCATGCTGGTGTGTGTGTGTGTGTGCATGCATGCATGCATGCATGCACAGTTACCATGCTGGTGTGTGCGTGCGTGTGTGCTCGCATGCACAGTTACCATGCTGGTGGTGTGTGTGTGTGTGTGTGTGTGTGTGTGCTTGCTTGCTTGCTTGCTTGCTTGCTTGCGCGAGCGCGCTCGCAGTTGCTGTGCTGCTCTGTTTGGAAGGTGAACAATAACAAGGATATCAGTCATTCACCACCTGCAGAATAAGCTGTTGTTGCTTAAGTAAGTTAACATATGAGAAGCAGTGAACGCGAAAGTTAGTTTACTATTGTAATTTTGGCCACAGGGCATAGAGATAATTTAATGAATAAGAAGTCCTTTGTAAAGCCTTATTATTTTCATCTGCCTTTTATAGTTTTAATTGAACGTGTTTTTATATAACTTTTTTGCATGTCTAGCCTCATTATTTAAGACCCCTAAGGCTGAACAATTTTGAAAAACCGCCAGGTTACACTTGTGTGATAATTCAATTGTTTGTAATAGTGGCACACTTAAAGAAGTGTTCGGTCTTACAGTATTGTTTTAACCAGTAAAGCCTGAAAGCTGCTATTTGAGAGAGAATCTGGCAATTCATAGGAATCTGTCTGTGCTACTGAAAGTACATATAAGTGAATGTGTAATGTTATACAGTAAAGTTATACAGTATATAGGCCTGTAAGAGGCATTTTTATATTATGAATTTCTCACTTACATTTTGTTTTCTTAAACTAAAGTGTTATTTTCAGTTAAGGTGTATTATCCACTGGTCTCTTACAGATGAATATCTGCAGCAAGAACCCAAACCGGACAGCCCCTGAGAATGAAGCTGGGACGTCCCTCCCGGCTGACCTCTCCCAGTGCTCCAGGACTAACGGCTGGAGCTGGCCCCCGCACCCCTTCCAGCTGCTGGCCTGGCTGCTCTACATCTACTTCGCTGTCATCGGCTTTGGCATCTTCATCCCTCTCCTGCCGACTCATTGGGTGCCTGCAGGATATATCGTATCCTTTCAAACATCATCACAGTCCCAGAGAAAGCTCAGCTATCTATAATGCTTGTACTAATAGGAAATCCCCCTTGATGAATCACATCAGCTTTTTTTTTTTTTTTTAGTAAATCTTTATTCTAGACACCTAGCAATGGAAACAGAGGTGTTTAGATAATTACTATTAGCAGGAATATTATGAACATGTTTGGTGGAAAGTCATTTTCTTTTGGAAGTAGACCTTGACCCTCTGCCCAGTGTACTGGCGTCATGTTCGTTTGTCATCTGTTTGTCCATCTGACTGCTGTCACTCTTGACCCTGCCGACAGGAATGTCAGAGTCAAGAACTACAGAGGCCCGGTTCCAGTGTTGGACCGCACCAAGCATGCACATGTGATTGAGAACTGCCACTGTTACCTCTGTGAGGTGGATGTGTAAGCATTGCAATATTTACATGTGTGTTAGAATTGAGTGCAAAGGGTAGGTTTTCGAGGGAGTCTTGTATGGCATCTCTTCCATATTAATGATTTCCAGCTATATGTAATGCTAAGTTTCTCATGGTTAATAGTACATTTGGCAGAACAATTTATAGGGTAATGAAAATAAGCCTAGGGTGATTTAAAAGTAATCAAGTACTTGTAGAGTCGTCCTGCTCTCTAGAGATCAGCTTACCTAATGTTAGATTATTATATCCCACAGTGTGACAATATAACATTTTCAGATTAATAAAAAAAGAAGAAACTGTTGCTGGCTTTTTGCTCCTCTTGTAATAAATAATGTGATAAGAGATTCATTGTGCATAGCGGACAGTGAGGTTTAGAACTGAGGAGCGAATGATTGTATTTGAGCTTCAGTTTTCATGACAAACCAGGTTTGAAGACGTGAGCATGCAGATTATTCCATATGTATGCTATGTATTTTGACTATTGATATTCCAGCTCCGTGAATGATTTTGTGTTGGAAAGACCTTGAAACAAGCTTTTTATTTATTATTTCCTCAATCATTACATACTGTACCAAAACAGGCCAGAGGAAAGTCAGATAAAGAAATGAACTTCCAGCCTCCCCAATCTCATTATGCTTGTCCTCTGTCTCAAGCATTTTAACAAGCTGGGTGTTGCTTGATGTATCCTAATTGAGTGCTAATTTATTGACAGGAGCCCCAAGTCCAAGCACTGCAGTGCATGTAACAAGTGTGTTGCCAATTTTGATCATCACTGTAAATGGCTGAACAATTGTGTGGGCAGCAGGAATTACTGGTAAGACTGATTGTTTCAAACAGTGATACCATTCTGTCCATAAGTTAAACAATACTGAAAAGTAAAGCATATTCTCTTCATAAACAGTCCAGAGTGATATAAATAATTATCCACTAGACGTAAGCTTTCCACGCCCGGTGGGTCGTCCCTCCATTACTGGAAAGTGGATTTGATAACAAACTATCGCTAAAACAGATTGTTATAATTTGCAATGCAGGTCACAGTTCATTTAATGTTCAACAGGTTCTCAAAATGTTTGTTATGTGCACTTAAATGAGCATTTTATTTATTCAGTATGGATTTACTAAAATCTAATTCTCTCAGTTTACATGCAGGAACTTGAATGCTTTTTATTGAATATTGTTGAATTGTATTAAATTTAGCTGTCGCTTCCAATAAAGTAGTTTGGAAATACTTGGGTCTCAAAGGTCACTGAAAACAGAAGTAACAACAAAAAAAAAAAAACAGCTGTTTGGCCAAAACCAAAACCGACACACCAACCTTCCAAGAGTGCATTGTGACAAAGAATTGGTCAATCTCCTTGGAGAGTGATACATACCAGTACTGTGTTCTTGCTTCTCATAAAGCATCTTGAAATTGTTCAATTCAGTGCATCTCTTATTGTCATGTAACTCTAAAGAATGTAAAATAAAGCGCTCTCCTTGTTTTCTGAACATGCCATGCTTTATTTTTAGGCTTTTCCTGAACAGTGTGATTTCAGCCCTTCTCGGAATACTTCTTGTGGTCATCATCGCCTTGTATGTGTTTGTTGAGTTCTTCGCAGATCCGACAATGCTGCGCTCCGACAAATACTTTCGAGGTAGATGGCAGCAATTGATATCATGTGTTTTGCACATTGTCTGATCATCAAATGAGACATGAAAGCAGTGTTGGATGTTGGAAATCCTTGTCCCTGCTTCTGTTAAGGCCTGACTGTCTTTACCAATGGGAAGAATCCTCATACATACATGTTTCTATAGATGTATGTAGGCTGAGATTATGAAGACCCTCCATATGCTTGTGTTTAATTCCATTTATTTGTTTGTTTTTGTTTTTAACACACTCCATGCTTTTCACCAGCAGTCAGAAATGATTCTGGCATGTGGTTTGTGTTCCTGCCAGTGGCTCCAGTGCCGACGACGGGGCCCGCGATCCCTGCTCTGGCTGCCATCACTATCGCTCTGGGGCTTCTCTCCACCATCCTGCTGAGCCATCTGCTAATCTTCCACATCTATCTCAGTAAGTGTTTGAAACAGTCTGATTCAATAAGCAGCCTCATTTTACAATCCTGTAACGCTTCATCATGGGGTTCGCCCATTTCAAATTGCATCCGATCACTGAAGAATATACTGCGGTATATTTCCAGCACTCTAATATATACAAAGTGGCACTCACTGTAAAGTGTTCCCTTTGATTCTGTGATTAGTGTTGTATGTTGTAATAGTAACGAACAGGATCACATAGCCCGTCCTTTGAACTGGGCTTTTTAATGCTCCGATTCATGTTCTGTTAGAAGTTTCTTTTATTTATGTGGCCATGATGCACAGACTTGTCGTTTCTGCTTCCACGTTTGAGCTGCTTTTGCCTGTTTCTCTGTAATCCTGGAAAAAGTGTTAAAACCAATATGTTACCTATTTTATATTTTACTTCTTTAGCTCGTTTTTTTTTTCCTCCTGAATATATTATTTGACCACATGGTAGAGAGCGGGAAGCATTCAAAATGCAAAGGCATCTTCGCTACAGTGCGGTTGACTTCCACACAGTGGCAGTGTAGAAACAGTTTTAATAGTGCCTGTTAAAAATACTGCCTGTTGTTACACTACTTTTCTGTTAGAAATGTCAGTGTGAATCTAAATGTAATAAGATATGAATCTTGTTAATGAATTGGAAGGCAGTGGGCACTGTCTTAGTGAGTGTGTGTCAAGTTGAAAAGCCTCATGATTAAATGGACATGGAGAAACTGCTCCTTCACCCGCATCGAAGAGAAAGGGATGTCCCCTGAGGCGTGATCACAAGGCAGCATGGGGAGGGGGATTTCAGAAAGATGCTGAGCCAGCAGTTAACTTTCATAAGGCTGAATGCCTGCAGTACATTCCTGACATGTTCCTGTGGTCGTAATGGCTATCAGAATAGATGAGATTCAGCATCTCCACACAGGCACCACAGCTGGCAACAATTCACACCCATTATAGCTATAGGCTGACCACTCAGACTGGCAAACCATTTGCTACTCAAGATGAATCAGCAATGTGCTGTTTGGCTGTCGACACTGCAATAAAGTGCACCCATCCTTGCTTGCTGTGGCAGCAGGTGGCTAATTTGGTCAGTACACATGCAGTACACACACTCTGAGAGGTCTGCATTAGATGGAAGTGGAGTTCAGCATTTGTAATTGCCACCTAAAGTACTCGTTCTTTAAGACCTGTTCTAATCCTGTAAGTGCTAATAACAAACAGGCAGTGGAATGGAAAACGGGAGACCATCGTAATTTGCTTAGAAACTGGCAGTGGTTAGGCTATGAATGGATTAGAAAGTTGTCTAAACATACATCATGGGGGGGATTTTTAAATCTTGACAGGTGCTGGGCACCTAAAACCTGGAGAAATGCAACGATTTGGCTTGCTGTGTGAATGCAATCAAAGCTTACAATTAAACTGCTACCAGGAATGATTATGGTCATAAATCATAAACCATTATAAACAGAATTATTTCTATTTCTAGCTTCATTTCACATCCCTGAACAAACCTTAATGAAGGAGCAGTGCCAAACTACAAGTGGACACAGCCCTTTCCCTGTAACCTTGTCTTTTTGAGACATTTGTGCAAGATTTACCATAAGCGTAGCGTTCTCTTAAAACAGAAAACTGGATTTAAACGCAGGACCTGAGCTAAACACTTGCATGCACAAGATAAAATGTGAATTGCTAATTGGGTTGGTCCTACTCGATCAGCACGTTTACATGCATTTTTAATTCCCATCAGTATTTTGGATACTGGGAACAGATACTTATCGTCAACATCATTTCTAGTTTAAAATATGACAACATTGTGGTGCTGAGAGGCAAACTCTGGCTCTCTAGTGCACAGCCTGTTTACTGCACTGAGTCATACAATTAGTGCCGTTAATAATAATGTGCATAATTTCTTATTTTTTTTTTGTAGTGTGGAACAGATTAAGTACATATGCATATATCACGCATCAGCGCCATCGCCATGAGGCCATGAGCAGTGACGAGCAGGACGAGGGGAAGGAAGCTGTACCTCCAAAAATGAATCCAATAAAGGTATGAGAAAGAACCTGTGAGTCGAAATTGCTTTTACCCACGGTTTTATAAAAGGAAAAACAAACTGAATTTCAGTACTCTGGATGATTTAATAATCATTAATACCCTATGAATTGACTGACTGCATTTCAAATGACTTTTGGTGCATTACAACCTAATGTCAGTGTGTTCTGTATGTGAAGTACAAGCTCCCTTCATTCACTTCAGAGCTCATTTGAGTACCAGAGGATATGGCTTTTCCTGCTCACCTGCTTGCTTCAGACCATTCTAGCAAACAAAGAGAGGAAAGCAAATACCAATAGCAGTGATTTAGTTCTCCAGTACATATCTTTGCTTTACTTAAGTACCGTATTCCTTCAGATTTAAGACTCCCTTGAATTTAAGACGCAGCCCAAATTTCCCACCATCAATTTGATGAAACAATAAAGCATAAAATAAATCTTCATTTACAAAGATACAACCTGTTACTCACATGGAGGCATTTTGGGTCGTCTGCTGTCACACAAAACATTAGTCGTGATTACTTGCATCAGTTTTTCTCCCTGTTTGTGAACTGTGGTATTACTTGGCATGTTGAAAAATACGGGGATCTGATCAGCATTTCCGATCTGTCCAAGCTGGTACTGTTTGTTAGAACGGAGCCTAATGATGAAATGCTGAAATTATAAAAGCTTCTCTGAATTCCTCAGGATGACTGCATGGACAATTCGAGATCGGACAGTAACGTTTATATAATCGTACATAAAAGTAGGTTCCTATGTCTTTTTCTTTGCAATTCTACAGGCTTCTTTTTCAGCTGTAGTTAAGGTGTTTTTAGAATAAAAGATAGAAACATAATTCTACATTTCCATACCTGGTCTTAGGCCAATAACTTCTAAATAGTGGTCTATTGGAGGTGCAAGGCAACCCAGGATGAAGTAACGCAATATGAGTGGGTCTGTTCCATATTTATTATTTAAAGATATGAATAAGAGTTCATTCTATGAAGCTTCCCTCCATGCCTCAATGCAGTTTGTGTATATTGCTGTTTATTTGGGTTACATCACAGGCCTCCTCATTTCATTTATTTGGCTTGGCTGGCTCCCCATCTGGATGCAAAGCTCTTTCATAGCTCAAGGTGCTTTGTTAATGGATGTGTGTTGTGCTAATTTACTTTTCACCAGTGTATCTGCTGTGTAATCCAAGACAGTGTTTGCATCTCTGCAAGCCATGCTTGAGTAGCACAGGGGGACTGCTAGCAACAGATTGGTCAGCAGCTTGTGACAAAACGTCCACACTTTCAGTATATGTGAACAGTACGCCTTCTAAATAAAAACGTACATTTGACACATGCTGTATACTGACTCCTGGGGAAGATTGATGCAGGCATCAATTTCATTGTAATATAAATCCAGACATGAACACACTAGTTCGGAAATAGGAGCTGTGTTGTCAGAAATCTCCAAGTACTGTTGTAACCTAATACTGTATACAATATTTCTAGTGAATGAGATTCATAGCTTCTCATGATTTCTTTATTTTGATGATAGCATTAGCTAAATTTTTTCTTTACTGCACTTGACATGTATTTCTTAGTCTTTTCAGTGTTTTGAAGATATGGATTGATTTAACAGGAGGCTGCCACCTGCATTGCATTTAAAAGCTTGTGTGTAGGAAAAGGTTCTTTTTCTTTTTTTTTTTTTACGGTATTTTATTTCTTTGCTAGGATGTTGGTTACTCAGGGACTGTGGGGTACACCAATCCTGAGCTCCAGGTGCAAGATCCTGCTGTAATGTTAGCATCAGGAAAAGAGTAAGTTACCAAACAGACTTTTTAAAAAGAACATTTTTTTTTTTAAATGTAGTCATCGCCAATGGTTTTTTTACTCTGGTTTTCTCCCCAATTTGGAATGCCCAATTATTATTTTTTTTACCCCAGCGACTCAGGAAAGGAGGCTGAAACCTGCGTCCTTGGAAACGTGCTCCTGCCAATCCAGCATTTTTCGCATTGCGGATCCACAGCAAAGCCATCAAACCCATAGTGCCGGAGGACAACACAGATCTGAATGGCTCCACTGTAGACCCACAGGCGCCCTGTCAGCCACAGGGGTCACTGGTGTGCGGTGAACCGTGGATTGCCCTACTGACCTGAGCCCTCCCTACCTGGGCGGTGCTCAGCCAGTTGTGTGCTGCCCCCTAGGAACCCCCGTTCACAGTCGGCAGTGACATAGCTTGGATATGAACCTGCGATCTCCAGGCTATAGGGCTCATCCTGCACTCCACGCAGAGCACCTTTACTAGATGCGGCACTCGGGCGTCATCAATTTGATTAGTCGAGTCGATGCCATAAGGTCATATTGCCAGTCGTAAACACGTAGAGAACAAGAAAGCAAAAAAGTCGACAACAAATGCCAAGCACTGCATTCCTCTCTATGCTGAAAAACTTAGACCTGAGGTACTGGGGTCAAGGCAGGGCTTTCCTGAAGTAATAAGTAAGCTAAATTAATTGTGTATTTAATTATTGTCTAGTTTATTTCTTTCCACTCTACCTGCATTTAATAAAGCTATAATGTTAAAAAGACATTCTTTGTGGAGATGCACCTTTAGCAAATAACAGGGCAGAATTAGCAAAGAAACAATTGAGAGGATTAATTATGCGTTTACATTAAAAGGGGCGCTATTTAAATTACAATCGGGTGATACACAGCACTGAACCTGTGTAGAGCAACGAGTCTGTCAATGCACCTTTTTTTATCAAAGTGCTTCATATTTTTTCATGTAGTTACAGTAAAATGCTAAGCTTTACTTGTGGAGTACTGTGAATAGAATTGCTGGACTGTTTATTCAACTGTTTAATATTTTTATATTATTGTAATGCCAGCAATAAGCTAAACAGGTATTTTCAAAACTGGTGCTGTATGGGTAAAGTTAAGCTGCATATGTCTCTCTTGTAGGATTACAGTTTAGCGTGCCGAATGATATGTATATTTATCTTAAAGTTGAGTTACATTTATATTCCTTTTAGGAACTCTCCAATTGAAGCTCCAGAGACAGGCATCAGTGTGGCAGGCAGAACCAGCTTAGGTGTAGACAAGATGACGGTACCAGGGAGGGTCCAGAATAGCCAGTCAAACAGCAAAGCATAAGAGTTAAAGGTTGAGACTCATAGCCCCCCTGTTGCAACCTTGACTGGTGAAGACAATGAAAGGTATAGGCATGACACGTCGGTAAGACGAGCAGAAAACCTCCCCGAAGACCAAGGTAGGGCAGAAGAGTGCTGATCAGAGCCCTCGAGACTGTAGGAGAGCGAGAGGATCATGTCAGCACACAGGACATGCACGCAGCAGCAGCCTAAATATTGCACAAGGTAGGGCAGAAGAGTGCTGATCAGAGCCCTCGAGACTGTAGGAGAGCGAGAGGATCGTGTCAGCACACAGGACATGCACGCAGCAGCAGCCTAAATATTGCACAAGGTAGGGCAGAAGAGTGCTGATCAGAGCCCTCGAGACTGTAGGAGAGCGAGAGGATCGTGTCAGCACACAGGACATGCACGCAGCAGCAGCCTAAATATTGCACAAGGTAGGGCAGAAGAGTGCTGATCAGAGCCCTCGAGACTGTAGGAGAGCGAGAGGATCGTGTCAGCACACAGGACATGCACGCAGCAGCAGCCTAAATATTGCACAAGGTAGGGCAGAAGAGTGCTGATCAGAGCCCTCGAGACTGTAGGAGAGCGAGAGGATCGTGTCAGCACACAGGACATGCACGCAGCAGCAGCCTAAATATTACACAAGGCATTAGCAGCAAACGGATGTATACGATTTTAATCTTTAAAGAACGTTGTGTAACAAAGTGTATTACTTTTTGTTTTTTCGTTGTTGAGTTTGATTTTATAATCAAATCAAGTTTGGTATATATTTTGGTGTTACGGTTCTATAGAAATATTCAGCATATATACTGATTTTTCCAGGAGTCTTTGCCCCCATCTGGCGCATACTTTCATGTTAAGTTCAGGTAAAATTACAAGAAGTAGCAAAAAATAAAAATAAAAAAGATAAAAATATATTTTAGAAATGAGTGTAAAAGAGATCAGGTTGAGTTATGCTGTGCAGCCCATGGAAAATCTTAAGCTATTTTGGTATCTGTGTTGGCTATTGCTGCAAGTCTGTGGCACATAAATATCATCCAATGCAGATTTATTATAAAACAAACTAAGGTTGAAGCACACATTGCTGTAATGTGTTACAATGTTCTGTAACTCTTAAGACACCATAGTTTATTTCCTTATGAAATCATTTTAGTCATTTTAGCTGCTTCAGTAGATCAGTTGTAATATAATAAAGGTGTTTAAGATTGTGGTATAGTTGGTATACAAATACTAAATTATCCTATTTTCTAAATATTCTAAAAGGGTAATATGTTACTAGACTTCAAAGCATGGCATAACAATGACTTTAACTTTCTTCAGATCTGTCCTGCAGCTTTGCAAAGTTTAATATTACAGAACATTTACATGAAAACAGAAGGGGAAAGTAAGATCAGAGGGTTGCTATTATGAGTAAGGGCTGGAACAAAACAAAAAGAAATTGAGTAAATAAAACTCAAAGCTGTGTCAGGTCTTTGTATGTAGGGTATTCAACTTGTTTGAACACTTTAAACAGTGTTGTCCTTTTTGAAGAGAGTGAATCTTTCTGCATATTTGTTTTTTTGTAGTCAGTGCTCATCCATCATCTGTGTGTCAGTACTGTTCGCAGCAAAAAGGCCATTTATAAAAAGTGTGCTTGTCAAAAGAAGTATTTGAAGTGCACATACACATTGTTTTGATCTTCTTCAGTTTAGAATAAACCCAGCCTTTGCCAAAGGTTAGTCCTGAGCATGGCAGTGACCTGCACAACATTAAAAGTGCCTCAAAAAACATTGTGTGGCATAAAAAGGACAGTCTCTGCTGTACTCTGAAAAGACAAAATAAAACACCACCGTTTTATGCTTTTCACAAATGAATCCATCATTTATTCTGAAATACAAAATGTAATTTGCTCTAAAAGGATAACAAACCAGACAATCGAGTGACCAATTTTTGTTAAGTGGGTGCTGCTTTTACATTATCTTGTTAATATGAGGCATCTGGAAATGTTGCTTTGGTTCAGTTTATATAACTGCATTTACCTGACTTGTGTAGTTGCAGGCAGTGTGGCCTGGTTGTGTTGCCAGACATGAAATAAGTGTAGTGTTGGATATGCTTCTTTGTTATGGGACTTGTTTGCTCATTCTGCATCTCAGGGTTGCATTATTTAATAGAAAATATTTGGAGCAGAAGGGAAAGGTGAGCTATTTCTGCAGGTCACCCTCCTCTGTCCATTTATCAGCACTGTTCACACTGCCACGATACAGTCTCTATGACTCATTTAAAATAAAAACTGCATAGCTATCTTGGTGATGGGTGAAATGTTCAATCCTCATGTGACTTGCAGAGCATGAGGATCTTCTGCCGATTCCAGCAAGTCTTAGCGTGACAAGGAAATGGGCCGGTGGAAAAGCACTGCAGTAATCTTAAATGCATTTAAAAGGTACTCTTCAGCCTTGGCTGTCCGAACAACTCGTTGTATTATCTGTTTGCTTCTTGTTTATAGTGCCTGAGCTTGTTGTTGCACAGCATTACACTGTAAAGCTTTCAGTTACAGGCCCCTCATAATGCACAGTGATTTCTATTACTATTCTATTATAGAACGGGGCCGGGTCCAGATTGAGTCGGATTAGTGAGGCTGTACTTCCATCGATTTGTGCACAACCAGCTACAGCTGACCCTTTTATATTGCAGGTACAGTTGTGAGGTGGTATGACTACAGCTGCTGCTTATTAAAAGGCCAATCACTACCAACATGCTATGGCTCCCCACTACAGTACTATAATTAGGGAGCACTTGTAACTCAGTGTTTCAGAAACTGGCAGGGAAACTCTTTTATCATGTTCTGTTTACGGCAGCATATTACAAACTGTACACCAGTTAGTACATTTTTTATAATAGCTTGTAAACAGTACCGTGGTTAGCAGTTACAGTAATTGCATTATAGTTGTTAGGCAGCCATGGTGTTGCCTAGGCGACTGTTTGATGAATAAAAACAGTGTGTCTGTAAGCAAATATCTTTTCCATGAGCAGCATTGTGTACATGGAGAAAAAAAAAAAAAACACGGCATCAAAGGCAATGGATTTAGCAGCCTTAAAGAAAAATGTAAAACACATATGTATTAAACTTTCTAACCCATTTTAACTCGTAATGGCTGCACATTAAGTGTGATGTGTAGTTTACTGCATTATAAATTCCTATTACGTCGCTAACTAACGTGCATGTGGTTGTAACAAAAGAAACTATGATCATTTGTAAAGTTTTTCAAAAAAGAAGAATGAATTTATATATATATATATATATATATATATATATATATATATATATATATATATATATATATAATACAATACAATACAATACAATACACAATAAGCCTAAGTTTCTTCTTTTGACAGCCGGAATGAGAAGCCTAGGTTGCTTCTTTTGACAGCCGGAATGAAACCCATCGAGTCCTTCTGTTGAAAGAGTAATACTAAATACCCTGCATATGAATGGTACCTGGAACTCGGCCAGTACAAATTGAAACCACATTTAAAACACTGGCTGCACTGTTGCATCAGAGGAAGGTTTAACTGTCTTGTTTTAATTGGCTCTTGCATGGGTTTGCATCGCAAACCACAACAATGTTTAAGAAGTCTGCGCAGTGTTTATAATTAGGAAGATATATTGCAAGTCTACAAAGCACTGTACAGCAATGGCCATGTGCAGTCCATAAATTTACAGTGTGTAATAATCCTAGTCAAGTGTTTTTTCAGAATACTCTTGCACTATACTACAGCAAGATGCAGGTTTTTTATTTTGTATTTATTTATTTTTTTTACGCTTCAGTAGACTCTGATTTAGAAGATACTGTCTAAGCTCATATTATTTTGCTAAGACAGACCAAGCAGTTATCAAGGGCAAGGGAGCACCCACCAAGAGTGCTTGAAGCAATTTGAAGCAGAGTCGTGTTTAAAATACTGGGATGCCCATCTTAATAAGTGGTATGTGTGAAACAATGTTGGACGTTCTGTACTGAATTGAATTAAAGGGCTGTTCAACCAGGCTTGGATAGTAAAACAAAAAACAGTAATGCAGCGAAATACTTCGCCTCCACTTTCCTGTACATGCGTACCTGTACTGTTTATCGGCATCACACATGATTATAAATGCTGTTAAGGATTTTGGGCCAGATTCTTAAGATATTTATTCCAAATTGTCATTAATGCCATTTTTGTCCAAAAGACAACAGCAATTACAATTCAACTCACAAGCCTCAAAATGTCAGTTTGTCTGGTGTTGTAACCGCTTTGTTATGTGTGTTTTTGAACAATAGAGCTTTGAGAATCAAGCCCTTTCTGTTAAGCTTTTAGTGGTTCAGTATTTGTTTTAAATTTCCCTTGTTATTGCTTTTTTATTTCTGTATAGCTACAGAGAACAGCTGTTAAGGTCTATTGGGCATTTTTGGCCGTTACTATGGGACTGCTTAATTCAGTGCTGATAAGCTCAAAGTTTGTCTGCAAGAAAGCGTTATTCTTTCAGTGGAGTGACTCCATGTAGTGGTGAAGAGACAAAGTTCAACGGCAAATCCTATGAACACAATGAGGCATCAGTGCTTCTGTAGGAAAACACTTCGTCAGTTACCAGGGACGCACGCCTTTGTTGTTGTGACTTTCGTTATCATTCAGCTGTGTGTACAACTTACTAGCTGTGCTTTCAGTAATCGGAAGTTGCTGTGGATACTAGTAAGCAGCAACAATGGATAGTACTTACTGTAAGATACAAAACAGATGAAAAATGAAAGTAAAAAGTTGATTTTGTGAAGGTTACAGGTGCTTATTCAACAGCTGTAAAGTTGTTCTGTTTACTGTTGACGTTCTCGTGCTTGACCATATATTTCTGCAAATATGTCTTTTCTCTGTTTCTAAATCGATAGCAATAACTTTAAACACTTGATCACAAATCATGGAACTTCTTCTATTAACTCAAACTTGATGATAACTTCAGACTTTCAACTATATTACGTAGGCGAACTTACCTATATCACATGTTCTTTACTTCCAGATCCGTATCCTAAGCATAATTCTTGGATCCAGTCCAATCTAACCTGAATAAATGCCATGAATCAGGCACATAACCGGGCACAAGTTTCTTTAACGATGTGTTTGCTGTTCCCTGGTGCCAGCATATCGAAGCGCTATGGAAACGGGATCCTGAGGAAGTCCAGCAGCAGTAAAGCAGGAGAGGAACCCTGTCCCACCTTCTCCAGCGAGCAGCAGCCAGCCAGCTGGGCAAGGACAAGCACACAGGTCAGCAGCATTCTCACACTCACAGATTCCTCCTGCATCTGGCTCGCTGGTCTGAGGCTTATTGTATGGATTAACCCAGTATGTTTTAATACTATTACCAATTTCTGAGACAAGAGTCTGCAGTCTTCATTCCCCTTGTCTAGCAAAGATCTTTAAACAAGACTTTTTATACCTGGTCTGTGGTTACTTCATTCTTCAACAATTCTCTGTGTTACTACAGGTGATTACAAGACACAGGAAGAGTATAAGACACTGACAACCTCCATATGTCCTACCAAAATAAGGAGTGTGTCCTTATCAGTAACTTTCCACAAGCTTACCTTGACTTTGAATTGAAGTAAATACACATACAAAGCAGAGCAGCAGTGGGTGTGGTTTTGCTTATTTTTTTATTTATTTTTTGTTATTTAAATGTCTTCAAATTTCCTTGTTTCAAAGTTAAAGGTTTGCAAAATAAAACACTGAAACATTGAAAATCACACTGGGTAAGGGCGTCTGCTAAGAAATAAATAATAATAAAATAAACAATAGTCAATAAAAAAAAGAATTGATTTGAAGTAAGGTAAACAACTTCACAAAAAAGAACTAACTACAGGTTTTAATGAAACTTAAAGTAAGATGTGATTAATAGACAGATCCCTTACACGCTTCTGATTTTTGGTTTTAACAGATAAGCAATAAAACACCCCAGACACAATTAAAAAAAAAAAACAACACTGGAAGAACACTGGAAATGGTTACTTAAGTCACGCTGACTTTTCCTTTTTTTTTTTTTTTTTATGAAGTGCAGCTGGGCAATGTCCCTTCTTCCTGACCTGTATCTATCATTGATTCGTTCTGAATACTTTAAACCTGCCCCAATTACTTAGTGGCAGCACATTCCTGTATTTCTATTGGAGACTGCTTGTTAGATTTAAAATGAGATTACAATTAAGAATGGAGGTTTGTTTACTGGAGTTAAAGCTGTATTACACTTACGATATGGAGGATTTAAAACAGAATTGCAAATTGTTGTGAAATGTAAAAAAATGCCTACACACAAAAACCCCTGAGGAATGTGCCATGACCATGAGGATTATGTTGTGGAAGACAGCAAAGGAAAGAAGGTACAACTTAAGTGTGCAAGTACTGTCGAGTTACTGCTCACAAGCATTTAGGAAAAATGGAAAACAATAATTTCATACAGTATATAAAAAGTGAAAGCCCCGGAAAGAAAATAATTTACATAAAACTCAAATAGCAAAAAATAAGCACCGAAAAATAAAATTAATAAAAACCGCAAAACAGAAGCCCTAATTATATGTGCAGTATGAATTAAGGGTAACATACATTTCTTGAATGACGAAACAAAGGGCTTGTACAGTACCCTGCTGAACCGGTAACGTGTTTTGCAGAAAGCTCAGTAATTGAAACCTGGATCGCTAAAAATAAATAAATTCTGCTGTTCAGTTCCCCTTTCAATTTCCATTTTGCAGAAGAGAAAGAAGAAAGTGCATAAAGTGCCAGCAGAAGTTATCAATGACAGGTCGCTGGTAAACAATTCAAACAAACTCCCAGGAGTGTCTCCTTCTGATCCAGGTAAGAGAGTGGGGCTGACTGCCGGTGTAGGGCAAGGAATTCCATTGACAGAACATGCTGCCTGCAGAGTTAGTTACAGAACACCACTAGGTTCTAGAATGTGCAAACAAAGTGTTCACCTGTATGTCAGTAACCAATACTGAGCCTCCAAAATTGAGTACCACAAACCCAGGTATTGGGATGTCTTTCAGCACGCTTGCTAAGCTCAGCAGATGGGTTTCAGCGGACAGCTGAGGTTCATTAGGATCTGACAAGGATCACATCGCTCCCTCAGAGGTGGCATAAGCCAGCCTCAATGTCCCTGTTTGTTACCTTTTTTTTCAGGATTACAATGAAAACCCCAGGGTAGAAACCAGTCATAGACAGACTGTAAATATGGTAACTGCAGAAATGGTTTTCATTTGCAGGAGCGTGTTCATTTTAGCTGATAGTTTACGTGTGTTACGTTTCACATGAGACATAATACAATCGTACATAATTTAACAGAACATTACTTGTTGTGTTCTCTGCCCTTCATCCCCAGACCAGGTTTCTTATGCTGCATGTGGCCACTGTTCTATCAAAATGAGCAGGCTTCTGACAGTAGCACACAAGTAAACCAAGTCCTTGCTACTACATCACACACAGTTCTGTCTATATATCTGTGTGTGGAGGGACCCATGTTAAATCAGTTGTATATAAACACCACCAGTCTCTAAACATACACGCCCCTGAGCGGCTGCTGCTTGTAGTTTTACCTTGGAATTCCAATTGATCGTTGAAGTTCTGGATGATTGACTGTATGTGAATCCCTTGGTGTCAAGACCTGAACCTTTCCCCATTCTTCTCTCCCCTCCTCCTCCAGGACCCCCGTTTGGTGCTCTTACCGTTGCTGCCTCCCAGAGTCTCATGCTTCCCATCCCAGCCTTTCCTCAAAGAGCCTCTCTACCTTCCCTGGTAGCCAGCGCCACCCCAGTCCAGGCCGCGGGGCCCCCTGCTGACTACCACTCTGATTCTGCAGAGTCCATGGACGAGATTCCCGTCGCACAGACCCGCCTCGGCAGTGCTGCTATGGGAGGATACACCAGCCACCGCAACTCCCAACAGAACCTGCTCTCCAAACCTTGCCTCTCCCCACAGGACCACCGGCCCCTGCGGTCTGTACCCTCCATGCAGCCCAGAGCCACAAGGAGCAGCTTGAAGAGTCCCCTGAGCACGGAGCAGAGATTCAAGCTGCTCCCTCAGCCCCCCACCGTGTACGTGAGTAAGAGCAGCGGGGACTGCAGGGCCCCTCGGCGCTGGGGTAACCCCACCGCAGTGGAGGAGGGCTCCCCTGGACACAGTAAAAGGAAAAGGACCAGTAAGGAAAGCCACAAGCACGACAGCAGCAGAGACAGGACAGGTACAACACTAGCGTGAACAGGACCCAGTGATGGGGGAGGTTACTTTCAGAAAGTAATCAGCTACCAGTTACAGTAATCGGATTACAGTAATGCGTTACTCCCCATCTCTGGCAGCAGCACCACTACTGATCTGCAGATTAATAGTAAAGCTGTGTTTTTAAATAAATTGCAAACAGATTTTTTTTTTTTTAATTTTTAAAGAAAAAGTAAAATACAAAAATGATAAATCAGCTGTTGAAATCCTGAGAAATTGTGTAAAAAAAAAAAAAAATAATAATAATAATAATAATTGTATTTGATCATAATTGTATCCCTTACCCTGTAATAATGGTTAATATTGATTAGGTTACAAAGTTATCTGAAATGATTTCAACTAATATTATCAGTTACTGGGGCGAGATACTGAGATAGTATATTTCTTGATATACTCTGTTCAATGCCAAAGGCTAAAATGTGATGGGAAGGAAGTACCATATACAGCACCAGTCTGGTCAAGGTAAGCCAGCTGAAAATCCCCTTTCTCTTTTCTATTGGTTTGATTCCTTAGTGTTTTGTGGTATTTTAAATAGTGACCTCGGCACCTATATAGATGAACCACCTGTCTGTAGTGACCCCACCCTCGCACATCTCGATAGGCTGAACAATTTTACATTGTGTGTGTGTACAGCAGCTATACCTCTGCAGCAGTACACATGAGTACACATGTGTTTCTAAGTCTGGTTTGTGCCATAGTGAAAGGAAATACCTTATCATTAAAGACTTTTGATTGCTGGCTGTGTAGGGAATGCACCAGCCAGGCACACCAGCTTGTAATTGCTTCAGTTCTTACAATCAGTTTAACCTCTCAGTGCAACATTTTTTAAATGTCATATCCTTTTTAATTTAAATGAACCAATTTTAATATTTAAAATGTGTTTTACAATTTTAAATATGTTAAAATGTATATAAATATATATATATATATATATATATATATATATATATATATTTTTTTTTTTTTTTTTTTTTTTTAAATCTAGCCATTGGTTGAAATAACAGCAACTTTATGATATCCGTCCAAGTAGGTTTATAAGCCCAGTCCAAAACCTTTCTTCCTTACGTTACAAAGTCTTTTATCTGTATTTGTTTGTTTGTTTGTTTGTTTGTTTTTTTGTTTGTCATAAAGAGAAAACACTAAGCAGAGGCAAATAATTTGAGAGGACTTAAACAGCAAATATATAAAACTATCGGAAAACAACCAGGCGTGCAGAAATGAGACGTGCAAATTATTAAAATATTTTATTTTCCTCTAAATGCCTTAGCACTGACTTCAACATAGCATCATATCCAGTGTTGATTCTGATGGTCTCGATTTATACACTACAAACATACCATGTAGAGTAATGTGTTTTAACCTAGAGTTTTGCATTTGACAGGATGTTTTATACAGTATTTGTAATCCTTTTGTCGTCTGACTCTGAACACTGTAAAAACCTCTTTTAAAGTGTCTTTATCTATCTTTCTACCAGATCCAAGTTGTTTAGATTTGAAACGACGTGGTTAAACGTATTCTAAGAGTTGTGTTGTCTTTAATGTGGATGTGTATAGATGTGGAACTGTGATTCATCTTTGTCTTAAAATGCCAATGTTGATTTTTAAGGGGATTTGTGTATTTTGAGGTTCTTTTTTAAAATGTTTCAACATAAATGTGGTGGAGAATTTGATGGGGAATGCTTGGACAAAAATCCAATAGTCACACAAACCCCATTTTCTGCTGGGTTTAGGTAGGCACCAGACAGTGCAGTGTTGAGGGTTTCCAGCATTGTATTTAAAACAATGATCCCCCTTTTGGTTTACAGATTTGTATATAAGCATCTATAAAAGGTATTAAAGGTATCGGTTTATTACAATGCACATTGTAATTGTGGTAACACTTTAGCTTAGGGGTCGGTTTTAAACAATAGCAAAAACAAAACAATGGCAAAAGTGTATAATAACTGTACTGCAAAAACAAAGCAACCCCATACAACTGGTGACATATAAAGACAGACACACAGGCACAGAAATACAAACAGACCTGAGAAGACAGATGGACTATATCCGTAATAAAAGATTATAAACAATAGTGCAAAAAACAATAACAAGTGTGTAATAATACTCTCAATATTTCTATTTGTATTTTATAATTGTTAATAGCATAATTAATGACATGATTATCGATTGTTTCTGATCACTTGTATCTGAAAAGTAATGCAGTTTATTGCCTTTTGTTTCATGTTTTATAAACTTCAATTATTGTTCATCACATCCCTTTTATAAACCTTGTTTTATAGATGCTTCTGACTGTTCGTAACACATCTGTGAACTAAAGTGTTAATGGGAATAGTTTTGTATTGTTGCTAGGATCAGTGAAACATCAGGTCATGTCAGCTGTAATCCCACATATTATCTCAGGATTTTCAGGAGTATTTCTTAAATTTCCTGCGCTTAGTTATGCCACAGGACACCAGGAGAGTGGGAGAGCATGATCCAGATTTTGGCACATAGTAGACGTATGTTCCTTGCATCACTTGGATCAAATGCTTAGGTAGGGGTGTGTTGTTAACATCAGGGTTTAAAGTTGAACCACCTCCCTCCCTTTCGTCAGTTTCTGCGTGACACAAAACATGCATGCTCTACTTATTCTGAAAACTGCAGTGCTAGTAGTGTTTTGCATAAGCTCCATGAATATTTTTACATATAGGTTTGTTTGTTTTTTTTTATCTCGCGGATCTGAAATTCAAAAAGTTATATCCGGGTGATAAATATTTTTAGAAGCCTTCTCTAAAGGTGAAATGTTCAGTGGATGAAATGGATGATTAAACTCAAAACCCTGTCTAGAAATAGAACAGCCGTATTTATTTAAACAATTTTACTAAGTCCTAACGTATTAAATAAATTATTATTGTATGTTGAATTTTCTGTTTGCTCTGAAACGAGATACACACATTAGTGTCCATAAAATAACTATACTGTGTGTCAAGTACATCTGCTCTTTGTTAAAGACTTAGGAGAGATACCCACACTATATTTGCACTAAAATGTTTATGTACATATTTGTGTATTTGAAATGTAATCTTCACAAATCTGCTAATAAAGGTGTTTGTTTATAATCCCGCATGAAGATTTCATTTTCATGGGCGATTGGCATGTGAATGCATTGTATTTGTTTTTCAATAGAAGCTCAGACTAACCACACTGATCACATTTTATTGCCATTCCCATTGGGCCAGCTGCCCTGTAAAAACAAGTCCACGGTTTGGTGTAAATATGACTGTGGCTGGGTAAGACTTTGCTCTGCTGCTTCTCTTAACTCCACACATACCTCCATTGTAACTGTGCCTGCATTTTTATCAGAGCCACTCATTCCCTACAATCAGGGGCACCTGGGGTTCTGGGGGGAGGCTAACCTTGCATTGCCTGACCATCCCGTTAAGAGTAAGTAATGAACACACTACTGTTTTGTTTTAGCTTTAAACCGCTAAACCCAGATGAAGTCACTGATAAAATTGTAATGAAAAACATGTGTGGATGTCTTTTTGCTGCTTTCTGCAAAAAAAACAAAACAATGGTACAATTAATATACTTAAACCGTTTCTAGACAGCTGTTAGCGTCTTCTGAATACAGAGACTGTATGGATTGCTATATTCCTTCAGGCGCTGTAGAGACCTTCAATGACATTAAAGCAGGTGCTGTAATTTTGATTGGATGTTGGCTTGTCTTCTCTGTGCATCGTGGCACTCAAGGAGTTACTTCAGGCTTATCTCAGCTGCTTCCTTGGTGACCGCATTTGTTTTCACAACCAGCAGAAATATGAAGTGCTGTTTTGAGTCTGGCTGATTTGGCATGGCTTTTTGCCACAATGAAAAAGTAATAAATGTGAGTCGCTGACAGCAGATGATTGGAGACGGAAGAGTTTCAGCATCCTGGGTTTTAGTGTCTTTGAGCAGATATTATTATTAATAATAATAATATTATTTATTTTAAAAACTGGTATAATTTATAGGAGCAATTGACACTGTACAGAACAAATGTATCACACCGATTCCACTGTTTCCCTTATTAATAGTTCCCTTTGTATTACTGTACCTGAAGCTGTTTAAGTAGCACCGAACTCCAGCAGACTTGTGAATGGTTATATACATAAAGCTGTACATTAAGAGGAATTCAGGCCTGGATTGTCATACACTTGGATTTAACAGTGATTAACTTTAATAGAACACCTACTACACTAACTACATCAGTCTAGCAGCAATACTCTTGCGCAGGGCGTTTTCACTGGAAGGCTCATATTGAGCGGGCTGTCTTATTTTAGATTATTGGCCTTGATTGTGGTTCTGTAGAAAACTCATTTCTAGACAGGGTTCTGTAGAAAACTCATTTAAGGATGTTTTGCTAAAGCTATAAAACTATTGTACGTTATCACATTTTTTAAAGTGTGTGTGTGTGTAATATACATACATATACACACACAATACAAATCATAATAATGAGTATTTCCATGGAAACGCCTTTTGTCTACAGCAATTTGTCAGAGCTATCTGTGTTTATGGCAAAAACAATGTTTATTATTCAAGAAGAACTGTCAATGAAAACACAGCTTTGATGCCTCATTTTTTTTCAGAAATGCCATGCCGCACAAAGGGAATCGTGGAGAATTTGAACAGCCGAGCCTTTGCGCTATTTTAACAATTTACTTGAACTCTCAGTACAGACAAATGAACTTTTAACACTGTCTCCTTCACACTGCATGTGTGCAATAACTAAAATAACAATATTTGCAGCCACCACACACAAGGTACAACACTGACCTCTGTATTTTACAGTTCAATACTATACAATACAATAGGGAGTTATGAAGCGCCTTCCTTTTAACACAGCAAAGTATGGATGTTCCCAGAGCCTGACAAGCTGCAAGACAAAACATATCTTTAGTCTTAATGTAACAGCCCTGCTGTCAAGCCACAGAGCCCTTCAAACCCAATACAAACAGGGATCATTATGCCTTAGCAGCAGCAGCATTTCAGAGGTATGTTTTCCAAAGATTAAAAAAATGAAATAAATGGCAGTATAATGGGGACCAAGCTCACCACAATGGCCATTATTAAACTGCCATTGGCAAGGAAAGCAAACAGTAAATACAACTGCACACACACAAACTGTTAGGTTAATCTTACAGTATTGCACTGTTTGAACACACCATTGCATTGAAAGAATTATGTTAAAGGAGTGCTTCTGCTATCTATTTTTAATTTGTATACGCTTCATTTATTGCCACTTTTGGTCCTCTCTTCACTCCTCATCCAGTCATCATCTAGCTCAAGTTACTATTCTGTTTATTAAACGGGGAAGCTGAGCGAGGATGTCAGAGCTCTAATTGCTCTTTAGACAGTATTATATTCCACTAAACAACATGGTACTGCAGTAATTGCTCAGATTGTTTACACTTCTAGGAGGGAGATTGTATAAAAATAAATACATTGTGCATTTATTTTCACTTCTATTGCAGCATGCAGTCTTTGTTTGCTGGAGTGTGTTCTTTTTACTGGGAATTTGATTGAATGCAGTGGGAATAAGGTTGGTCAGAATACGGCTCAAGTTTTCATTTAAAGGTTTGCAGAATGTCTGTCTGCAGGATTAGATGAATAATGCCATGGAATATGTAGGGAAAAAAGAGGTGTATTGCAGTGCTTCTGTATTTTTTTCTTTTTTTTTTTACTGAATCTACAAACTGGTGCTTTTAAAAAATAAGGAATGTAGTCAAATGAAGTTTTGTCTGTCTCACTTGTGGGACTTTTAAACCAATTTAAGGTGATTCAGAAAAGTGGCAGTATTAGGGGAAACCAGCCACTGTACCTACAGTCTGGGTGGCTGCACACGTGTGGGGCTCAGGTTGTTTTCACTCCTGACAAACTAATCCCCAGCTGTTGATTGAATAAGTAGATGTCTTTGCAGGGACCTCTGCCATAATGCAAGATGATGTTATCATCGTACTTCCATTACCAAACTGTCTCCACAAGGATGTGGCTGCGAATGCCAAAAAAAACAATACTAGTTCCAACAAAATGTCACCTATCAAACACCATGGAGGCATCTCATTGGCAGCGAACCATCCCGCGGAGTTAGAGAGTCGCAATGCTAGGAAAGGTTTTACAAGAAGATATTTAGCAGTCTAGCAACATCAAATAGGATGAAGCCAGCAGCCTGGGGAAGTTTGTCAACGCTTGTTCAGGTCATATGTGATGTGTGGCTTTTTAGACCAATTGTGGAATACGTCTGATGATTGACAGATTGATTGATTGATTTAGCCATTAGCTAGAGCAAAACGCATCACACTTGTAAGTGCAGCTTATGTTGTATTGTACTTGGCAAATCCTGTTTGCTGAACATAAACATTGAGTAATGCTGAATTTGGATAATATAGGTTTGTGTGATGGCCATGCCCAAGCTTGCACAAATATTACAACCTACTGCTTACTCAAAAGGACACATCATATTTAAATAAAACAGCCGTTCGTTTTAATATGCTTCAGTACAGTAGTTGCAAAAAAAAGTATGCTTCTAATTTAACCTGTAACTAAGTAGGTGGTTATCCTTTGAACCAGTATAAGGCATTTATTTAGTTCAACAAAGTAAAAGGCATTTCAAATGCAGAGCTCCTGTTCAGATTGGTAACCCTGTGCTGCAATGAAATAGCTCCCTGTTAGAAAACGTTGTATAACATTCTCACCATAATACCCGAGAAAAAATAAGAATCTTCAAGTGTTTTGAGATCATTCATTATGTCCACTTATGAATAAAAATAAAAGAACAGGATTATCATGTTGTAACTCTTTAGCATGTGACATCCTAGGACTGGAATAGAGTGGAAACCTGTACATCCCCTTTAACAATCCCATGTACGCTAGCACGGCATTCCACTACAGCCATTCTGCAAGCGCTTTGAGAACCTCACTATCATATGCACCTGCATTTCATATTGGCTTCACAACTGTTATCAATAAAGCAAGCTCAGACTTGTGTGGAGGAGAAGCAACTTGAGTGTGTTTGCAGTTTCTAAGAGCAGCATTCTGTGCACACCCTGTGGCTGCAGGCCTGTGAACACACAGCGGTTAACCGTCAGTGCTGAACCCCTGTAGGAAGCCAGTCTGAAACATGAACTGGTGATGGTAACCTGTGGCACCAGGAGTAACTGGACATGCTGAAGTGAATCCCCTGACAGAATACAGAGTGCAGGGGTAACCGAGTCTCCCAGGGGTTGGTGACCAGCCCCTGGCTTCAGAGGATTCAGATCTATGGTTAATAATAATAAAAATAATATCTTTATATAGTGCCTTTCTTATGGACAACAATCACAAAGTGCTTTACAGAGGTAGGCTGTGAACTGTACATTATATGTCCTGCCTGTCTTTCCTATACAGTGTATACCCACAAATATTATATTCGTCCCCATCACTCTCAGACAACCAAGTTTCAGTAACACCTATCACATCATAGTTACTTGTTAGTGCAGTAGCTTCAAGTTCTAGAATTTTGTTTCTGATACTTCTAGCATTTAGATAAATACATTTAATGGTTGTCTTACCTGAGTTGTTGTTCTTGTTTTGCTGCAGTCTCCCTTCTGTTTTTTTGTTGATTTCTCCACCCTTCCTTTCTAGTTTAAATGCTTCTGAACCTGCTCGAGGATTTTTTCTCCAAGTAGACTGGTTCCCTTGTTATTTAAATGCAGTCCGTCCCGTCTATACAGATGGTCCTCGTTGTAGAATGTGGTCCAATGATCAAGATAGGTGAAGCCTTCCCTTGTGCACCATGTCTTCAGCCATGCGTTTTGATTATATGATGCTAATTATATGATGCTATTATATGGCTAATTGCAGAATGAGGCAGGGGCAGCGACAGTGAGAAACCAGGCAACTCCATGCAGCCCTACAGACATTTTTCCGAGCTGAATTAATAGAATACAGTAAATATACTATTGATATAACACAGATACAGCTGGGTGCAGTTTAGAAGGGTCATTCAATCGATCTGTGACAGTGTATCAAAGCAAGTAGCTGATATTATATCACATTAGCGATTTAAAATCCAGGTTGTCTTCCTCTCCCCTCCTATACTTTACATGCGCACTTTACCAACACAGTTCACTATTTTGACTACAGTATTGTGACCCTTGGTGTAAATGCTCCCATTGCATGCACTGCCATTAATGACTTTCTAACTCCCCTCTATAGATTGATTCTCTTTATTTTTTTAAAGAGACTGTGCTGCTGAACTATTAAATGACCTTGGTCACTCAGTTCTAGTGAAGCATTTTTCTAGCACTCCCTTGATGTTAAACAGGATGTCTCTATGGATACAGGAATAAACAGAAGATAACAGCCTGCAGCCTTTAAAGCAGCATTTCAGTATAGAGGGAGCCAGGCAGGCGCTGCAGGACTAGGACGGCTCTCCTAAAAGTAGAAAGAGCACCCTGTTGAAAGGGTCTCCATTCTACTTCCGACGAAGGAAGTTTGAACGTGACAGGGGAAAGCAACTGAAAATTTATAAAACGAAGACACTTACGTTGAAAATTATATAAATGTTTGACGTATATTTATATGACTTGGTGTGTGTGTGTGTGTGTGTGTGTATATATATATATATACACACACACACAAACACAAAATGACTTTTTTTCTTAGCATGGAAAAAAGTGATTTTGTTTTATATTATACTAAAAGTCTCGTTAGCAAAATGTAAACATTTATTTATGTGTGTGTGAGTGAGTTTAAAATCGGAGCTACCTTTTCTTAACCATGCAAACAAGTTTAAAAAACATGCAAAAACAAATATTGTTCTTATACTCTAGTAACAAAAATCACATTAGAAAAAAAAAAATGGAAACATTATATATATATATATATATATATATATATATAATATATATATATATATATATATATATATATATATACACATCAGCACTAAAAGATTGTTTTTCAATTTCCTTTAAAGTAGGGGTGCCCTGTCCAAGGAAAATGTATCAAATAAATACCTTCCAGAGGTGAAAAAAGACGGCAACTCACATCAACAAAATCCAAATCTGTAGGAGATATTTAATAAAAGAAACTTTATACTGTCAAAATAGTATATGTGTGTGTGTGTGTGTTAACATAAATTCTATGATGCAAGTTACATTTTGGCCAGATTAATGCACATTTTAAAAATAAAAATGATTCTGAAAAAAGTATTTATATATATATATACAGTATATTGGTCCCAGATTTTCTTTTTTCAAGTTCTGTGAATTTTTTTTTATTTATTTATTAGAATGTGAAAATGTATGTGTTGGCTATAGTGGCAAAGTGAATATTGAAATGTCAGTTTGTCTTTGTAGTTTTACAATATCAATTAAAATGTGAAAAGTGTTTTATCCAATATTGCAGAAAGTACTAAGTAACAGCATTTCAATAATTCATTCCAAATTCACACCAAAATAAGCATGGAATATTTCAAAGCGATTTTTTTTTTTTTTTTTAGCAGCATAAACAAAGCACTCAGAATATACTTCCATTTGAATGTTTCAAGGTTTCATTTTTCAGCATGATACAGTACATACCATCTTAACCTGTAGCACATTTTTAAAGTTTGCATTGTCATCAATGTTTTTAATTTGAAAAACCTACAAGGGAGAACTCTTAACAGAAAACAAAGTGTAATTATTACATAAAAGAAGGCATTCTCAAAATAGATGACTTTACTGATGTTAAATAGAAATGTCATGATTCAAGCAAAACTGAAATAAAGTGTGAACAAAAGCACTGCTCTGTGTTTGAGTTTCACTGACTAGAAACAGGACGAAGGAGCAGTGCAGAGGTAAAGGGGAACCTACAAGGAATGTCAGCAGGGATACAAAGGATTATTTTTATTTGAAAGCAATGAATTTAAATGGAGTTCAACATTCACGTCCATTACTGTAGCTGGGCTGGTAAATATGCAGCAATATTACTGTTCCAGATCTTTCTCTTATTTTTTTTGCAGTAAGTGTCTGTAGAACAGGTGCACTGCTGATTTTTTCCAGAATTTTTCACAATTATTTTTAAACATTAAACAGACTTGTCATCAAATAATTTTACAGATTTTGTACACACATTAGTTATGGATGCTAATGACTATTTTTGTGGGAAAGTATACTGTATGCTATAATTGTTAAGGAATTTCCTGTCATGCATAATTGTACAAGTCCTTTACTGTTGCCTGTTTGTTTTGATGCGATGTTGCTATGACACCAATTCGATAACCCTTTGGCCCTTTCCTGAACCAACAAAGTACAGTGTTGAAAAATCAAAAACATTTGTTTGATTTTTTATTGGAGTTTTATTCTGGAATAAACAGTCTGAGTTTTGCATTTGGTGAGTATTAAAAAATAACTCCTAAAAGTTGGAAGAACTGTGAGAGCTCTGTTTCATTTTTGCGGGTACGAGAACCCTTGCACTCCACATCTGTCCCTTTTTACAGCAATGCTGACCAGTCCCCATTAGTTACGAGCCACCCCACACTGTGTTGTCAACTGTAAGCAATCACAACTCAACTCAAATTCACCTTTTTCACACAGTGATACCCTGCTGCCAAGGAAATGGGGAAAGCTGATCCTAGCTTTGAAACATAGACATCCGTTTAACCTAGGTGCTACAGTCATAACAAAATGCGAGTGTGTGTGTGAATCTTTTCTATAGAGAAATGCCTCCCAGTCTCCCATGCTCTTGGGGATCCTCTCACTTTCCTAGCTGCCTCATACAGTTTATTCTCTCTCGTTGGATGTTTGACCAAAGCAGTGATTGAATGATATGTGGGTGGCCTTCTGTTAAGACAGTCGTCTACCTGCACATCCATGCACTGTCTAAATAGGCTTCTCATTCAGCCTCTAAAAATCCTTAAGCTCCCAAAGACCTAAGCAGCCCCTGGAACTGCATCTCTCATCCCACCCTGCTGCTGTCCTTCATTCAGCTTTGAAAATGTTGAGAAGCACAATAGACCGGGTTTCTATTGAAAAGGGGCAGAGTTGGGCATTCTGTCATGTTTCAGTCATGCTCTTAGGTGTGGTATTGATACATTCCTTTTGCAGGAAGGCAGCAAGATGTGATCGGTTTATACTGAAGCCGTATGGTTCAAATAAGAAATACTGGGGCTCTGGGTTTTTTTCTGGCTGGGGAAAGGGAGAATGTTGATCTACTGTGTGGGCTAAAGTACAGTTAAGCAAGTCCCAACAGTTAGAGAAGCCAAAATAACACAAAAGACGTCATTTATAAAGCAATAGCTGTCTTTGTTACACCGGTACTTCATCTTCAAAACACTGACAAGCAATGAAAGCTGTTGAATCTATTGCTGATTTAATTATACTCTGGGCTGAAAAGTCTTGGGATTGCGATAACAGATCCCCTTCTGGAATGCTACTGCAGTCCTCTCTTAGACTGCATGGTTTTTATTTGTATTATATATTCTCTTGTAATGTACAGCTGGCACTGGAAATGTCAAGGAGTGGGAAGCCATGAGAATCCCTGGGAAATCAGGAATTCATAGTCTTAAAATAGAATCCATGACATTTTCAGCAACTTGGAAGATTTTAGACATCTGGCATCCTGCCCAATGTTTTTTCGAATTGTACATTACTGTGGTTAAAGGCAATGCCGCTGATCTGTGGTGGAAAGCAATACAAATAGTGACACGCAGCGGCAACACGGTCCCAAGGGACTGAAAGCAAGCAGTGCAGAAGCACACAGACCTGGGAGCCTGGAGAACCATTACAGGAGACAACAACAAACAGTCAGCTATAGCAACAGATTGAGCAGAGGGCTCAGTATGTTCATGCCTGCAAAGGGAAGAGCATGTCTTGCCGGTAGAACAGCTCCGGAGCTCTGTAAGGGATTGGAACCACTCACAGAAACCACTATTTGAGCTTCTTCAGTGTTGCTACCAAAAGGGAATAACAGAGACATGTTTCATTTGCGTCAATAAAGCTGCAGTTGTTTTAACGTTTTCTCCCAGACTGCACCTGTAGCTGCTAGTATTTGTTTCCCACATGTGTGGACTAAATGCCAAATACTTTCCCTTCCAGCGGTGTTAAAGATGGCTGAAAGCACAGACATGTCGCTCCTTGAGGAGGCCTTCAGGAAGTTTTCCGTTCACGGCGACACCAAGGCCACTGGCAAGGAACTGAACGGCAAGAACTGGGCCAAGCTGTGCAAGGACTGTAAAATCATCGACGGCAAATCTGTCACCAGCACCGACGTAGATATCGTCTTCTCCAAAGTGAAGTAAGTGTGAGATCAGCAGGGAGGTTTTTATTGGTTCGCTATGTACTCTGTGTTACAATGCACGTCCCGTAGCACAAAGATCAGGCTGGGAAATGTATTGTATGTGCAATTATTATGACAGACTACTGTGTATTCTGTGTAAGAAGACTACATTGTCATTAATGAAACACCTCTCAAAAAAGACTGTCAGTGGGCCCCAGTCAGCTTGTAGTCTAGTTCCTGTTATAAAGCGGAGCCAAATTACTGTTAAAATCTATCTGATAAAACTTGGGAGCCATAAAACTGTAGCCCTACACCGGGGTGGCAGAGGGGTCTGTATAAAGTCTGGCTGTACAAAACTGCCCACATTGTCACCTTCAGAGCTAAGACTGCCCGCGTGATCACCTTCGAGGAGTTTAAGAAGGCTCTGGTGGAGTTGGGACCAAAGAGATTCAAAGGGAAGAGCAAAGAGGAGGCTGTGAGCTCCATATACAAGCTGATTGAAGGCAAGGAGCCTGCCAACGTGGGGGTCACGGTAAGACATCATTGTCCAAGAGCCGTGTACAAAATGTGCCACAGATACACTGGTTAGATCTCATGACTTAATGCGCACTAACACTCGCTTGTATAATGCATGCACCACTTTCTCTGCGCTTCTCTTTAGGGTTGTGCTCCATAATGACTTTAAGATCCCGTAGGAGGCCAGTGGGCTACTATAGACTGGGGGTGAGGAGAAATCCAGGTCACCATTACATGTTTTCCTTCATATTTTCTAATATGGGTAAGAATGTTTACTGCCCACAAAAACATAGGTTCAATTCCATTTTGATAAATGCCTTTTTTGTAAGAGGTTTTAAAAATAACCCTTATAAAAAGTGACTGTTTTTGTCAGTTTTAATATGCTTTTACTGCGATTATACAAGGCGGTTTGTTAATTGTTTACCAAGCTTTCTCATGCATCTCTATGATTCACCATGCCTACCTGTGCTACAACATGATCACCATGCATTTACTGCTGTTTGCTGTGTTTTTGTCATGTACAGCAGTAATCTTTAACAAGGGACAGTACATGTTTGTTATTGTAGAAGTCGGGTTCTGCAAACCGTTGTTAATCATTTTTTCAAAAAGAGATTCAAGTAGATTAAAAACATCTGGGGCAATAAACACATCTCATGAAATACAAGACTGTGATACAGTAAACCCCACATGGATTTCAATGCCTTCTCCCCCCCTTATAATGTGAGGGCAAGCACTGTCTTCCAGGTACCCACATGGGACAGCCATGCAGCTCTACCATGGAATTAAACCTGCGAGTTAAATAAAAAAATGTATAACGTTTTAATATTCAGGAAACGTTTCTATGCTGGCTTTGGTTTGTAACTTGGAGACAGTGTTTTACAAGCTTGTGTCGGACGCTGCATTTTGGTTTTATTATTTAAATTGTAACCATAACTCAGCTGACAGGCGTGGCTCTTCACAGGGTCTTGCACAGTTCAACTGGTTCTCTCTCTGATGTCATGCTGTGAATAGACGTCTCTCATCCCTCTCTTTCTCTAGCACAGAAGAGTGGGACAAAGTATTCTTTGTGTCCATTGAACCTCAATAGCTTTGTTTTGTTTTTTCAAAACACTTTAATGAAACAGATTTAAAAAAAAATCTGGGAGATTGTTTCTTGGCAGTTGTCACGTTTGCAAAAAATAAACAAACAGTGAATAAATGTGGGGTGCAAATCTCAGCCCCTGTTTTAAATCCCTTGGAACAGGATGTAAAGAAAGTGGAACTTGCATCTTAGACCGCTTTTCCCCTAATAAGGTGTGCTCGAATGAATTAGCCATGTCTATTTTCATTGCTGTAACTTCAACATTGCTCAATGACAACACTTGACAATGTTCTGCCATGACATGCTACTTCTAACCTGAGGCATGTCCTTATAGAAAAAGTCCCACGTTAGGCAAACATTAATCCTCTTCTCTTAATACAACATAACCTGTCACTGTGTGCAGTGTGCTCATATTCCACATTGCTGAGGGACCTCCAGGCTACTCATCTTGTGTAAATGGGTTGTGGAACTGAAGCATGCCCCCTCACTGCTCAGAAAGGCTTGTGGGAGTCACAGCTACAGAGATAAGTGAGGGGAGCCACTGGAAAGTCTTTCTGTCTTCAGGTCAGGAGCTCAGAAATCACATGGAAGAGACAGTTTGTGCACTGGGGGTAATAAAGATTTGGAATTGCACACCCAGGGAGCCGCTGCCAGGTTCGCATATTCTTGTATTTATTCAAATATTTATGAAGGACTAAGCCCCTGCAACCAGAGACCAGCCACCCGCTAATGTTTAAGTTGGCCAGAGAGCTAGAACAGATACAAACAAGTGTTCTTCTTGGTTTGATCACAGCTTGGCTGTGGAACCAGTCCCGAAATGTAATTTGACAAATCTCACTTCGCTAAAATACAAATGATTTTTGTTTCATTTGTTACAGAAAATCACTAAGAAGGGTGGCGTGGACAGGCTGACGGACGCGTCCAAATACACGGGATCACACAAGGAGCGGTTTGACGAGAGCGGCAAAGGAAAAGGCAAAGGGGGCCGAGAGGACCTGGTTGAAAACACTGGATACGTGGGCTCGTACAAGAACGCTGGCACTTACGATGAAAAACTGCAGGAAAAATAGCCTGGGGCCCTCGTCATCCAGCCTGTTTGTGTCAAAATCTGCAGTAACACTTATTAACAGATGCATTGTTGTTATTACTATATATAACCATGACAATAGGCAATATGCAAATAAATACCAGCTTCAGATAATCTGTTATAGAGGAAGGGACAGGTTACTGAGCTTCTGCTCCTGTGCAATCTTTTATTTTTGATTTAATTCAGGCCTATGACATGGATGGGCAATTTATCGACCAGCTCTTTGTGCCAACCATGTTCTTAATTGTTTAATTCAAGGGTGTCCAATCACAGTCCTGGAGGGCCATTCCACTCCAGGTTTAACAGGTAAAAGTATATAATTAAATGCTTCATGGTCTGGATGGAAGTTTAATTGCTTCAATTAAACAATTTAGAACAGGATTGGAACAAAGACCAGGACTGGAAGAGTCAACTCTTGAACACCTCTGGTTTGTTGAACCAATTAAACCCCAATCCAGGACCTCAAGCTGTTTATTATAAGAATGGCCCTGCGGGACTGAAGTTATCCAAGCCTGATCTATGACACACACACACATACACACACCATTTTTTAAAATAAATGAACACTATTATGAAAAAGCTTATTTGCATGTAAAACCCTTTCAATGAATGTTGCGCTCATGACCACAAGCTCAGTAAACCTGGCTGGAATATGTCTTAAAGGGTTTAAAGATGATTTCTTTGTTTTGTTTTTCTGAGTTGCACATAATTCCTCTGTGCCTCTCAATGTAACGTTCTTACCAAGCCTCTGTGTTTTTAGCAGCTCTTATATGGTTTTCAGCTTTGCTGTATATTTCTGTTCTGAGGATAGCCAGTCGATAGTACAGCAATTGGAACTAGCATGATAATGAGGATCTCTGTTTTGCATATAAGAAGACTCTTTCTCTTTGACTCTCATAATCTGCTTTAAAGCTTTGACAGACTTGGGGGAGGGGGGCGTCTGGCAAGTCAGTACATCACAATCAAGAAATTAGAAATTAGCTTTGATCATAAACAGGACAAGAAACACAAATTAAATAAATGAAATCCTGTGGCCACAAAATCTAGAGCAACAACTGTCAAATGAAAGGCAAAACTGGAACTGTTGACCATTTGAAGTAAAACCATGAAATGAGAGCGATCGCCCAACAGCGGTTTCAGTGATTGCTGGATAACTGGTTAATTGCTAAAGGTTTGATTGGGACACACTCATTCTTCTTTATCTCAGAATGGGATGTCCAGGTGCTACGGCTCTTGTCTGTTTTTGTTTATTTTGACATTTTAAAAGTGATAAAACCGTTGCTACATTGTGCTACATCCACAAGGATTACAGCACATATCATAGAAGAAAACACATTTACTGTATATACACAAAGAGTAGATGGCAAACGTAGTTGTGATTGAATGGAGTTTGCATTATCCTTCCAAACAAACCATAAACAAGATCTTCATTGGGCAGCAGAAATTGCAGTTTGCTTTTAAAATCCTTTTTTTTCTTAAGCTGAGGGAACACAAAGCCACTTTTTCAGGAGTGGCTTTAAAACTGGTTCTAGGAGACCGGGAGACCTAGTTTGAGGCAACTTTGCTGTATCAAACCCCAAGTCTCCCCTAGTCTCCTGAAGCCAAGTTCGAAGCATTATGTTCCCTCAGCTTTAAACTTCTTTTCAATCCAGATTATTTATTTCTTTGTAAAAAAAAAAAAAATAGAAACAAAAAAAATGTAAACAATGTATCCTGTGTTTTTTAGAGGTGTGTAACATGGACAGTAATCATATGAATAAAACTGCATTCATAGAATTTAATTGTGATTTCTTAATGAATCTAGGCATTGAGCATAATGAAGAGTCTTCAAAACAACGAGAGGGGCTTGTGAAAAGCCTCGTCACAAACTGACTGGGAGCAGCCAGCTCTCCTGACGGGCCAGTTTTAATTGAAGTCACTCCAGTGGATGTACAGGGCTGCACTTAGACAGGAAATGAAAGTGCAGTCACATCAGTTCACAACTCTGGCAGGCTGCAGGAAGCCGGTGTGGGTCCCTGTTGCCATGGGAGCGGCTCATACACAAAAACATTCAAACACCTGGCTCCAGCCGCCTCACTGTCTGTAACCAAACACACAACCTCATGGCAACGCTTGTTTGGGACATCTCCCTAGAAGCTCTAATCAAAAACATATCTGTCAGAACTCAGCACACTTCAAGCCCAGTCTACCCCCAGCCCTTTAATGTTTTGTCATGGCTTGATGATTTATGCCACATACAGATCATAAGATACACTCGCATGACCCGTACCCCACCCCTCCCTGGCTGGCAATGGGTTCTTTGAATTTGTAAGCTGGCAGTTGTGATACGTGTGTAGCTTAGATAGTTTATTAGGTTTGCAGACCAGGGCACGCCTCACTGGGTGTGTGCGTGTGTGTGTGTGTACCATGTCTTCATAGAATTCCCTGCAATATCGAACACTCAACCCCAGTGCAAAATGCTAGCTTTTTAAATAACATTATTAATAATGTGTCACAGACATAGGGCTCTATAGCTAGTGGAGCAGACAGCCTCACATTTATAAGCCTGTGTAGCCACAGCTGCGGTTTGTCCCACAGCTGAGATAATGAACTCCAACTTTCTTTACAAAGAGTTGCATGAATGCCCGTCACTGAGCACTCCACGATTTCACCATTCCAACGGTTTCAGTAACATTTGAGACAAAGGGCTCTATTCTTCACACTGTGTGTTTTCTTCAAATATTAATGTATATTTAAAGAGTATAAGTAAAAGGCAGTCATAAACACTTTACACCTTGACTACGACTGAATCTGCTCTACATAGGCCCTTCCATATGCTGTGGATTATTATGGTAACTTTACACTTCGTTAGCTAACGAATGGCTCGGCTGAAGACTTAATAAATAGTTCATCAAGAGAGATCCGGGGGGAGCCAATGCAACCAGGAGGTGTCTAGGAATAGCATATGCCAGTAATTAGCTTTTGCAATTACATATCGCAGCTGAATTGCTTGGGTAATCCTTTAATTAGCCGATTGTTTTCACTTTGTTTGTGCAGCTGGCTTTAATTCATGCAGGGCCAGGATGTTTTTATACGTCTCTCTTCCCAAGAAGGTTGAATTTCAGTAGATTTCAATTCAACCAACTAACCTTACTAATCACTTTTACCCTCTCCTCTGATGAAATAATGCCTGCTTTTAAAATAATAAAAGTATCATATATTATGGCCGCCTGCCATACAGACTTGTCAGTCTGAAAATCATCTAAGCAGAGCTGGGCCTGGTCAATGCATGCCAGGTGCTACTGTGACGTTCTTTGACCACCAGCGGGCACTGAAGTGACAGCACGGTGTTAGGGAGCACTGCGCTGTAGGTGGCACTATAATTTTCATGAACCTTCAACCTGAGGTTCAGAATAATCAACCTTGGAGAAAAACCCAGCTGGATTAAAACATAGCCTAAGAGCATTGGTATTTAGACCAACCACCGTTTAGATCATTAAAATAGACCATTTAAAGCTGCTCTGTTAATCAGTTACTTGTACACAATAAATATGACCTCATATCACAGCAATTAGATTTAGGATTACAGTCTGTAAAAATGTATGATTTCAGAAACAGTCTGGCCAACAACACATGTGGTATGCATCAAACACAATAGAAGATGGAATGGGACTTTTTCTTGCCAACAAAGATTTCAGAAATCATTTTACTGTGGTGTTGTATAAACACTGTTTTATTACACACGGAGATTTCAAAGTTAATTTTACTATGGTGTTGGATTCCCAGCATTGGAATGGGGGATGTTTTCTGTGAAACAACGCACGCTCGGACAAGTTTGAAATCCTGGCGGCGCAGGAGTTGTTGATAAGCGAGAGTGGGATAATTGAAAACGCAGACTTGATCAAGGATTCACCAGCCATAGGTAAACACGTCACACACTGTACAGGACGAGGTGCTCACAGCAACACAAAACAAGAGCACTGGGGACGAACTAAAAGATGAATCTCAGGCCAGCTGAAGTGCGTGACAAAGGCAGTACAAGCAGGTATAGGATTGATCATTAAACTCGTTAACTGGGTGAGGTGTCTGTTTGTTTTTCTTTTGTTGTTTTTTAAAATACGTTTTGTACTTGAAGTATATTAAACATATTAAATCAGTTTTAATGTAACAATATGCACTGTTGAATTTAGATTTGCTTTGGGTCCTCATCTAATATTTATAAGTATTTACAGCTTGTTTGCAATCACTATTAACTTATTTGTATACATATATTTATTGTAAAATAAAAAAAAAAAACTTTGTATTTCGTTATTATTTGTCACATTCTGACCACTTACGATCTTAACTGTGGGTACAGAAAGTGATTTAATTTTGTTTGTGTTTTTAGAAATGTTTTTAAATAATGAATGATCAGTTTCGAGACGTTACTGTATGGGAATAATCAGTAGTAATTTACATCTGTAAATAATGGCATGTACATGTTTTTGTATGAAACGTTTTGAAGCGTACAGTAAATGCTTGTCCATTCGCCTGTAGTTTAATTAGGTTAATTATTCCGTCACTCAATTAACCTTCTTCATTGAGCCTGTGTTGATAGCGGCATTGGAGTCACGTGGTGTGTGTTTTTTTTTTTTTTTTTTTTTTTTGCCAGGTTAAGCAGTTCAAATTGGGAGAAAGTTCAATTTACCCAAAACAACGCTATGTAATTTACAAGAACCAAATTCTGCATTGGGGCACAGGTACTGTACCTGGACTCCCGCGCTACCTATTGCAGGCAAATTGGGGCGATTTAAATAATAAATATACCGGCTCGTGAGGAACAGCTTTGAGGCTCGAGACGCATTCTAAACAAAAACGGATTTATTTTTAAGCAATACCATCGATGCATTCAAACAACAGGGAAATAAAGTAAAACTACGAATTTAACGGTATGTCACTTTACGTTTTATTTGTTGTAATTGTAACTTAATCGTTTGGCAGTAAACAAATGTCGTTATTCAAATTGATGTACACATCTTTTTGTAGGATGATATGCCTGTTGACGACAGTTTTGCAGATAACTAGAAATTAATTTGACAAAATGAACACCTTTACAAATTTTAGCAACACCAGTGAAACAATTATCTTTGTAAATATTGAAAACGGAAGCAAACTGTATGGAAATGCTGCTTATACATTTAAAGACGTAACACTTGTTTTGTAGATAGGAAGAAATCTTCGATGGAAGGGGAAGAGGTTTCTCAGAAGTGCTTTCACTTCAATGTGGGAGGATGTCTTTTCTCCATTCCTTTGAACAGGCTAGCTGGTTTTCAGGAATCTGTCTTGTGGAAAGAAGCGTTCTCTCTGAGCCGGTTCCAAGACTCCAGATTATTTATTGATAGGGACGGTTGCACCTTCAGGCATCTGCATTATTACATTCACACAGCCAAACTGGCTTCATCCTGTGCATCTGAAGTAAACCTGTTGTCTGAGCAAGCGTCTGTCTTGAACTTAACATCCTTACTAGAGGTAATATAAATCAGCAAATTAAATGTGTTTTTATCTCCTAAATAAATATGGTTGAGCTATTACAAAGACACTTATAGGAAGATAAGAGATGATATTGTATACCAATACTGGAATGTTTTTTTTTTCCTTGTTAAATATGTTTTAGGACATGCATGAGTGATTTTTATATAGTACCAATTTCAACTGCAATATTTGAAAGAACGTAATTTTACTTTCCTTTACGGAGAGGTTCTGTTTCAATCAATCAATCTTAATTTTATATAGAGCCTTTCATAGTGGACCACCATCGCAAAGCGCTTTAAGCGTTTCACTGCTTTGACATAAAGAAAGCGTCATCACACTGCACCATGGACTGGCCTAATCCAAAGTAATATTTAATAACTAACATTCTGCATATGGATATAGCGTGTCCATCACTTAATTCACGTCACTTATTTTTCATTCTCCAGGCTTTAGAAAATTTTAAGACTGGAAAACATTATTTACGTGCACGTCCTGTAGACGCCCACGTTTCTGAAAGAGCTTCTGTGAATTACTGGAAAACACGAATATGCAATACCAAGTTACCAGAGCTGATCAGAAGTCCAGTATCAACAGGTAAAAATCAGAACGAATATTAGTGGAAGTATGGTCAAATAATGGCATTGGGTACAACGTACATTTTTGAAGTGAATAAGCTGGTCTTAATTTTAAAAGTGTTCTGTTTCTGGGCAGGGTTGCATGATAAAGCCCCCCTGGGATTGATCGGTACACCGTTGTTGGACACTGATGAAGAGGTTCATTTTTGCTTTCTTCTACTGGATTTGGTGAAAAAGTACCCCAGCCTAGTCAATGAGGACAACTTACTCTGGTTGTGTGAGGAGGTTGTCATAATAGAATGTGGATGCAGTGAGTTCAGGTTCATAGGTAAGGTGCTATTGGGAGCAATCCTGGGTTAAACACATTATTGAAATCATCAGGAGCCAGGAGTTTGAGCAATCAGGCAAACCCCAGATAAATACATTATTCTTCTATAGCTGCCTGAAAAACTCCAAATAGCAGGCCTATTGAGCTGTGCTGTAAAAACAGTTCTGAAACCTGCTACTACTGTCTAACCTTGCATACTGAGTGACACTTAAGATGCCCAATGACAAGCAACTTCAAACATTAAACAACAGTCCATCTCTGTTTATTGCTTGTTTTATTTTTTAAGCTAATTATCTCCATACTGAGAATATTTTACTGCCTGATAAATTCACTGATTACGAAATCTTGACTAATGAAGCAGACATCCTGGGACTTTCTGAATTAATACAGGCTGTAAAGGAACACAAACGTAAGTAAATACTTGTTAATAAACATTATTGTAGTATTAAAGCTACTAATTGTTTATATTCTTCATGCATAGACTTCAGGATAGTTGTATAAAGTATTTTGTTAAGTATACACGCTATACCAAGCTGAAGCTGTGTTACAGCTTAAAACAAAAAACAAACAAACAATACAACCCCCTCAAAAACAAATAAGCCTACTATAAATGCGTTGTTATCATGTATTTAACTCAGAAAACAGTGGGATAGACTGTGACTACTATTCGGTTAACAAGCAAGACACTAGTCCTAGTTCTTTGCCAGCCTGTGCGTCCAGGCCCCTCTATGTCATGGTTCTGGAGTTGCTAGTGAAGTACCCTGATTCAGCACTGGGACAGCTCCATGTGGACAGCAACTTGGAAGGGAGTAAAGTGTACATCACTGGCAAAGGTGTTATCTTTCAGCATGCCAGGTAAGTAAATAATGTTCAATAACGTATACAGCTTATATAGAAAACATGTTTCTTTTGTTGTATTCTTAGTCATGCTATTGGTGGAGCAGACCTCCAAAGCAAGTATCATCATTACTGCAGTGAGATGTATAGGACTCATAGCGTCCTCTGCAATCTACTACCCAATTCAATATCTGCAAACATGACTTTTCTTGTAGATAAATCATTGAGATAATAGACCCAGTGGAGTTTCTTGGTTGTGTCCTGCTTTTATTTATATGTTTTGAATTGCCAGGAACTGGTTAGGGACAAGTCGACTGCCACTGACTGAAAACATATCTGAGCTGAGTGAACTTTGCAAGTATGTGGATAAACAAGACAATGCTTATCGGGCAATGAAAGATGCCATTAGGGAGTACCTGATAAGCAGAAAAGAGACAGCGGTCCAAGATTCAGAAATCAGTAAGTCGCATGTACAGCATGAAAGAGTGAGTGGTGAATTCACTTGGGGCAGTATTCACACCCTCCAAATATTGATGTTAAAAAACTCAGGGGGTTATTGTAATCACTCTACATGTGCTTTTGTTTATTGTTGCTAGTTCTGTAGCAGCATTTTAGCACAGTGGTGAAAGCTTTGTGAATATGACCCTCAATCATCCAGGTCAGTACACTTTGTATATAATGATCGATCATGATTTATTGGTCACTAGTGAGTGGTTTCAGTTTGAAACAGTATGATCCTGGTCTTTGTTTACTGCAAATATTTTTTGTATTTTTTTTTTCTTGAACATAATTTAGTGTAGTGTTAAGTGAGATTCATAAGTGAATTCAGTTTTAAATTTCAGTTTAATATGTTTTCGTATTGTTTTGGTCCTGTTTTTAGGATCTCTGGAGATGAGAGGAAAAGCTTGGACTGCTAGTATTGAAAATGTCACAGTGTATCAGATTGTTAAAATTTATATAGGAACTCATTGGTATGCAACTTATCTGAAAACCCTGTTGAAGGTAGGTAGGAGAAAATGATGAGATTCATTTAGAAATGATCCTACTCTTTGTTGTGGTTTTCTAAGGGGAAAAAAAGCAGCTCAGTTCCGTTTGTCTTTCAGTATCCAGAGCTGCTTTCAAACTTCAAGAAGGTTCGCTGGATTGCCTTTGGTCAGAGCCTCTACATCCAAGGGGATGGACAGATGTTCCGACACATTCTCAACTTTCTTCGAGTTGGCAGACTGCTTCTACCATCTGAATTCAAGTACAGTATAGCATATTCACAACTTCAAGGCAAAACATGTTTATTATTTCAATAGGAGTGGTCATATATAGAGTGACACTTTGTAGTTGGTATCAACTTTTCTAATGTTGGAATATAAAATATTGTACCAATCTAACTTTCTAAATTTGCAATGCATTTATATATTGTTTTCTTTGAATATTTACTTTTGTTTTAATTATTTTTAATTTTTTTTTTTTTTTTTTTTTACAATGCAGAGAGTGGCCCTTACTTTGTCATGAGGTAGAAGAGTACCAGATATCTGTGCTTTCAGAGGCATTGTATCAGTGCAGTGCCTATAGGTACGAACGTTGCGTGTTTTTGACAGTAGTCCTAAATTAATTCAATATATTAGTTTTCTCTTTTCACGTGATAATCGAGAGCCTTACTAAATAGGCAACTTATTTCTGGCCACAAGAGGGAGCCAGAGTACAGCTGCTGAAAAACAACTGCCTACTTCAATATGCTGTAAATATCTGCTACATTCTGGTTAGTTACCCTAACCTTTAAACCTTATAAAGCTACACATCTATTATAACTTTGCTAAATAAAATAACTTGTTCCATCAGTGTAGTAATTATGTATGATATATATATGATATATATGCCATTGTAAACCGCCTCACTCTTTCTCTAACCTATTCTAAAAGGATTGTTGGATATTCATTTTACAATTGAAGTCACCTGTGCAACTACATTATCAGTCCCACTTCTGCAAAACCAAGGAACACATCTGAAGATTCTAAAAAGCTGTTATTGCACAATTGAGTTAACAGTTTTTGCTATGCTTAGGCACACCATTATAAAACAGGATTTAAGTATTTTCATATTATTTTTAACCCCAGAATGTGGTATAAATGCAGCGAATCAGGCAGTAAGGTATCATTTTCGTCTGGTGGATCATTTGACGGTTTTAAGGAAGATGAAGCTGAGATAGAGGAGCTTAAATATGAGGTAAGGATTCTGCGAATGCCGGCAGAGGTAATAGGAGAACAGTAAAGCTATGTATTACTGGATCTTCACCTGGCAATGTTGGCCTGATGTATGGCCCCAAGGATGTCAATTAGGGCAGAAACAATGAGAGGGAGGTCTTAAAGATCTTAACATTGTGGACTGTCAAAAAATTCTGAATCACCAAATGAGATGATTCTTTAGTTTTTATGAATATCTTTTTATATGAGATAAGAAACAGTAAAATAAAGGGAAATGTTTTTTTTTTTTCTTTCATAGGAGCAATTAAATGATTTTGCAGAAGAATATAATAGACCCCAGAAGACTGATGGTCAGGATACATTAGATTTATACAGAAGAGCAGCATCACCTTACTGGGATTGTAAGCCACCTACCACAATGCAAAGCCAGTCCACCAAGACTCTTTCTTACCCTATAAGTTCCACACCTCACACAAGTTCAGAAGCCGTTCCACAAAAAAGGGCAGCAAAGTACGCTGTAGAGCCTGAGGTACAATCCAAAGCTCAACTTGCTGCACCGCTAAAGAAACTTGTGAGATTAGTTGAGAACTGGGGTGCCAACACCAGCGAGTGCATGTCTTCTTCATTTCCTGCAGGCAGAAGTACGTCTAAAGGAAGCACAAGCTTGAGCTTTAACACACCTTTAGCACACGCTTTTCTTGGAGAGCATTTTCCATCTGATCGGGGAATACTGCAGGTACTGAATACCACTGGGTTTTCAACCTGCTTTTCTAAGCAAGTCTTCGAAGAGTATCTCAAACGAGGCTCTGCAATGCATTCCCTGGCTGATGCCAGAAAATGTAGAAACAAAAGCAAATACACTGGCGTTGTTAGGGCTCCAAAAGTGGAGCTCAGAGCATATGGTGATCCATTACTGCAGAGGCTTCATCATGACAAAACGTGTGCTTCCTTGTTGACTGGTAATCTGTTGAATGGTAAGATTACAGTTACTGTACATTAAAAATGGTTAAATTGGGAGCATTATCCTCACTTTAGACACCGTGGCATCATAGTAAAGTTTTTAATCACACTGTTATGCTGTTTATGGCTAGAGTGGTTTGCATTGTATTTGAATTCATCTGTTTGGTGTTGTAACATAGTTCTGTATTCAAAACTCCCGTTACTGCCTTGTATGCTCGTTGAACAATCATTTTTGGAAAAGTAGTCTTAGGAAAAGTAAGGGCTGTCAGGCTTTATTTGCTACCCTGTTTCTTATATTTATTATATTTGTTTCCATTTTTTTTTAGGAAAGATGTTCAGAAAGTCCAAAAAACTTCGACAGGCTGAGAAACCGCTCACCTGCAGTGGTTGTATCATTCGAGTGGAGCACCCCCCAGTGGTGGTGAACCCCAGCTCAGAGTCGTTCAGAGAAAGTGTCATTTACACTGTGAACACTGCACACTCAGGTCATTACTGGTTACAAAGAGTTCCAGCTATAAGAGCATTGTTCTGTACAAAATAATTAAACAAGGGACGGGAAAGATGAGGGGGGCTCAACACATTCCAGGAGTATCAGTCTGGGAAACCTTATGTTGAATCCCACTGTCATAAAAATAGTAGCGCTAGAAACAGCGTGTAAAACCATTACTGAGGTGGTCTGTAATTTAAACCTCAGTGTAAAGTAGTGTTCTCATGGCTCCAAAGTAATTCAGCAAAACAAAGCCAGGATTAGAGAGGGCATGCAGATTCAGGGACACTTGGTGGATTGGCTTTTCAGGGTAAATCCCTAAATAAAGGTTAAAACAAAGTTGTTGTTGTTTATTTTAACCCTTTAGTTGTAGTTATGTGATTGGCCAATGTGTTGCATTGTTCACAGGTGCATGTCCACATATGCATCTAGATGAAAGGAAAGATCTTCCAGGTAAGCAATTGATAATATTTTTGTTTAAACTTTTGTGTGTAACTGTCCTCTAGTGCACTAAACTGAAGCATCTCAAACAGTGAAGCTGGGTCTGTTTACATGGGTGCATTCATACTTCACATTTCCATCTTTTAAAAAATACATACAGTAGTTGGGGCATAAATGACACAAACTTTTGAGTAGAGCACAGAATGTAATAGTAATTTCAATCTTGTTTTATTTGTTTTTCAGATATTGCTTTTATACATTTTAATTTGACGTATGAAGAAATCTTATATGCCAGAGAATGCCATCGTTTTTTGACAGGCCTTATCTTGGATTCTAAAAGACTGGAAGACTCAGAGGAAGCTACGATGAAAATTGCTAACCTGGTGAACTTGCTTTGGGTAGGATGAAATAACCTTTTACTGTTTGTATTGCCTTGTTAAACTAAATTATGGTTAACTATACTAGAGTGAAGAGACCACATGATTTATTATACTGTAGTGTAAATTAAATGTGGCTTCTGTGTTGATCACTCTATGTAGATTTAATTTAAAATCATTTTAAATTAAAAATAATAAATTATACAAAATACTTTGCACTAGACTCAGCAGATTCCACCAGAACAGTTTGTTGCAGATTTACTGAATATGGCATTTTTTAAGAACCAGAAAGAAATCCATGATCAGGTGCTCCAGTGGATTAAGGTAAGAACCATGCATCTGATTGTCATTTTCACCACTACTAGATGGAAGCATTACAATAGGCAACTTTGGTACTGTTAAATGTTTGACATCTGCCCTCATTTCATGGGTTTCTTGTTATTTGTTTTTCTACTTTTGACATTTTTCAAGAGTATTAAACAGTGGTTGCTAAATTCATTAGGGACAACCAGTTAATAGAGAAGGGAGTTTGTTGTATGACATTGCAGTACAAAAATGCTAAATTAAGAATGGTTTGGTTTTGGCTGCAATCTTTGATACCATTTTGCTTATGGAGAAGTTTGCATTTGTTAGGTTTATTCTTGTTCTATATTTTAATCACATGCTTTACTTTTACAGTTTACATTGCTTTTTGCGAGGAGGTATAATGACTGCATTGAAATATTGTTGAGGGGATTCTGTAAATCAGCAGTACTTTTTCCAGATGAAGACTCAACTCTATATTCATTGCACAAGGATTGACCGGTGACTGTACAAATATACTTTATACCTAAAAGAAGGAACACTTCTTTTGTTGATGTCAAATACGTGTCCTTTATTCTTCCCTATGGTCAAGGGTGTCTGTGTATGTGTTTCTTTGTCCAGCCTTCCACACCTGGACTTTTTTGTATAGTGCAATAATAATTGAGCCAGAAAACTAGGATTTGGATACAAAGCAGTTCCTTTTTATTAAATACTTAGAACATGTGTTAGGAGTTAACAAAACTGAAACTTGAGTAAACATTAATGCTGCAGCTCTAAATGAAAATTAAGTTTATTACGTGTTAAGAATGGCACTTTAGTGATCCCCTGCTTTGCTAGTTAACAGAAGTGTAAAAAGTTATTGTAACCCTCTCCTTTCCACTAAAGCACAAAGGACCACTGGTGCAAAGTATCTCCTTATTTACAAATTGTACATTTTATAAACTGCTGTGTGTTTTTAAGGTAACCTGAACAAACAACCTTTTTCTTTTTTTTTAGCAAGAAAAGGAAGTTAAACAATTATAACACTTTATTTTTGTCCATGGTTGAAATATTTTCTGTAAAAGTTTTTATTAATAAACTGCATTTCTTGTGAATTCAGTGGTTCTGTTTCCTACTTGATATGTTTTACAGTTGGACATTCACCTGCAGTGAGACCAGTGCCCTCCATCAATCAGCCTGGCTGGCTGGGTTAAATCTGACTTCTGGAGAGGCGGACAGATGGATTAGTCCATCCTGAATTGCAATATAAATCCATTACATTTAAACCCCTGAATTTACACTGTGTATTAAAGAAACAATCAATTTGGAAAATAACTCAAATATAACCATAGGAAGAAGAACATGCTGCTTCCTTTAATTAAATCACAGAACCAGAAGTGCAATGTCTAAGTGATCAGGTAAGCACAAAATATCATTGGCTGTATTGTACCAGCTCCCTCCAGCTTTACATTTGTTACAAATACGGCATATCTGCTGTTTATCTCAGTCTGCAGCTCAAGTGGTCAAGAATGCACAAGGAACAATGTGTAACTGCATTGTAAACTATTACAATAATTATTTACAACTTTTCAAAAATTTACAGAAATCTACCCAAAATCACTGGTACATTTTCCAAAAGTTAAATAGAAGAATATTTGCAGTCAAATATTGTGCCATAAAAGAATGCTATGAAACAACTTTTAGGCAGTGCTATCTTTCCAGTTTTTCAGTATTTGTATAAAAGTTTTGCTCTGTTTTGACAAGCACAAAAAAAAAAAAATATTGATTTTGTTTTCTCTTCTGTTCTGAAAGGGATTCCACACTGCCCTTTTCAAGAGCAGCCAGACATCACACCTTAAAAGAAAAAAAGTACAAAAGTATTTTAGTGAAACTGTATGCATATATAACTGCTAAGGTACATGTTCTGTAGATTATAGATTACAGTCCTACGGTTCATTAAACTAGTTAGCCATGCTCCAGCTCCGGTAGCTCAACTACCAGGCCGGCTGCAGAACTTATGAAGACCCCCTGCTCCAGCTCCAGCAGCCCCGGCTCCAGCTCCAGGCTGGTCCTCCAGCAGCCTCTGCTCCAGCTCCAGGCTGGCTCCAGCTGCCCCTGCTCCAGCTCTGGGGCTGCTCTGGTGCAGCTCCACACTGCTACCAAAACTTCTGATCAGTAATGTACGTTTTTGACTATCATAATAACACCCAATTTATTTATTTATTTATTTTAATTGTTCAATCAGGTTTTTAATAAGACAAGAATGTAAAATCTGGTTTTAAGATCTTAAAACAAATGTGTATTAATGTAGACTGTATTCTACATGTATATTAGGGGAAAGCCTACAAAGTATGAGCTGGGGTGGGAGGGCGAGAGCAGAGTCTGCTTTTTGATAAAATAATGATGACATTTTTATATAGCTGGAAGTATTCCCATGGCTTCAAGCAATAGTAGAGCCATTAGGTTTTGTTTGTGTCACAGTTTATGCTATTTTACTTTTGGTCGAGGAAAAAGAAGCTTTTCCATTGAAGTGATATGGCACAGTGGGCTAATTCAGTGGTATGCTGTACTGTTTTACCTTGGGGACTGGGTTCAAATCCTGCTGATAGTCTTATATAGTCAGTGTGAAATACAGCTTTCCTGTGGGAGCTGGTGGTGCAGTGGGCTAAAAAGGAATCCGCAGGATTTGAACCCAATCCCCTGAGGTAAAACAGTACAACATACCAGTGAATTAGCCCACTGTGCCATATCACTGCCATGGCAGAGTCTGTGTTTTCATTGCCTATAAGGCAAATTCACCAAGTCTTTCAACAATAATGGAAGGAATGAGCAGGATTTGATCCCAGTCCCCCATGGTGAAACAGTAAAATATGTTGGTGAAGTAGCCCACTGTGCTACCTCAATTTTGTGAAAAAACTTTCATTGTCTACATAGGACATGATCCAATTCTTTGAAAACGAAGGAAGGAATAAGCTGGTGCTGATCCCAAGGTGAAACAGCACAGCATACTAGTGAATTAACCCACTGTGTCATACCACTTCCATGGTAGAGCTTACGTTTTCATTGACTACAAAAGGTAAATTAACCACTTTGAAAATAAAGGAAGCAAACAGCTTGATTGAAAAAAAAAAAAAAAACAGCTACCCAAAGGTGATCGCTGCATACGTGTAGGTGTCTACTATATGTTTTACCTGAAATGCACACGTGATTTTTTCAACTTTAATAGTGGGATGTTTTCCAACTTTAACAGTGTTACATGTAATAACTTTGATAACGTTTTGCAAATGAATAAATATTCAAATACATGTCTGAATCTTGAACAGGTATCTGTACAGAAGTAAAATAAATGTTATTTGAACAGAATCAGTTTTCTATAAAGTACAGTATCTTATGTTAAGTATTACTATAATATACATTTCATTTAATGAACTACATTGTGAAGATGAGAACTGCCATGATTCTGTACCAATCTTTACCAAACTTTTATTTTATTATTCAACCCTAGCCTGCTATGTACATTTGGATTGCATTCCAATAATTCTCTCACTGTCCTCTTACTATGCACTTACAGCTGCAGATACCGGAATACGTGATTCTAGTTGAGAATTCTGGACGACCCTTTATAATCAGCAGAAATGTTATGTGCATTACACAGTACCTCTGAATTTAAATGTACTTATTTTATTACTAATTTATTTTGTTTATTCAAATGTTTAAACTGAATAATTCAGGAAGGATTTTTTCAAATGTGAAAGGGAGGAAATAGTGGTCCAGAGCACTCCAGTGTCCCTACTCCAGCATCCCCAGCTCCAGCTCTGCTCCAGCTCTGGAGCTCAGCTCAGAAAAATGGCACGCTCCACTCTGGCACCAGCATCCCCAGCTCCAGCTCTGCTCCGGCTCCGGAGCTCAGCTCAGAAAAATGGCACGCTCCGCTCCGGCTCCAGCATCCCCAACTCCAGCTCCGCAGCTCAGCTCAGAAAAATGGCACGCTCCTCTCCGGCACCAGCATCCCCAGCTCCAGCTCTGCTCCGGCTCCGGAGCTCAGCTCAGAAAAATGGCACGCTCCGCTCTGGCTCCAGCATCCCCAGCTCCAGCTCCGCTCCAGCTCCAGAGCTCAGCTTTAAAAAATGGCATGCTCCGCTCCGGCTCCAGCATCCCCAGCTCCTGCTCCGGAGCTCAGCTCAGAAAAATGGCATGCTCCGCTCTGGCTCCAGCATTCCCAGCTCCAGCTCCGCTCCAGCTCCAGAGCTCAGCTTAGAAAAATGGCACGTTACGCTCCGGCTCCAGCATCCCCAGCTCCTGCTCCGGAGCTCAGCTCAGAAAAATGGCATGCTCCGCTCCGGCTCCAGCATCCCCAGCTCCAGCTCTGCTCTGGCTCCAGAGCTCAGCTCAGAAAAATGGCACGCTCCGCTCTGGCGCCAGGTCGCAAAGCTGGCTCCAGGGCTCCAGGGCTCCAGAGCCGGAGCATGGCCAACCCTACTTTGCACATGGTTGTTAAACAAGGTTATAGTATACCCATTGTCTGTGGGGAGATTAATGTTTATTAAACTGCAAAGCAAGTTATTATTTATTTATTTATTTTAAAACATTTTTTAGGGAAATTGTTATGGATCATTTAAAAAAAAAAAAAAAAAAAAGGCAGATAACTTCCTGCGATGAAACAAAAAGCACCTCCCTACTTACTTAATAAAGGTGGGGATAACAGCTCTCACACTATTGTGGATGGACTTATGATTTGGCGTGTTTTCTGCAGGTGGAAGGACAAAAGCAGTAGTTATTAATGGGTTAAATGAAGGGTTAAGTTAGACTAGCACTGCCTTTTGTAGCAAACCACTGGGTTTGTATTATATTACCACTTATACAAGACTCAAACAGATTTTTCCATTACTTGCATTGAAAAACCCTTGATAAATTAAGGTTGACTGTTACTTTTCAACTCTATAATTGTAAATCACTGTCCTCTATACAAAACATATAATTTTTTCTTTATCTAAAGCCCTTTGGGTTAGAAATAGCTGCAAGTGAAGGAATATTGTGCGGAAATGAAGAAAAGCAAGATTATTAGGTTAAATGACATTGCGTTTCCAGTCTGTCAAAATGTACAGCCTTATTAGAGCCCTGAACTGGGTAATTATAGTTGAACCACACACAAAGTACACCCGTACATGCTGTACCATGTCAGGAGTGATAAAGAGGGGACATGTCGGAGTTCATTCGTTTTTTAATGCTTTTGAATAGTAATGAATAATGCTCAAAATTATAAATCTTCAATCCCTCTGAGGCAGATAGAAACGGTGCAATAAAGTAAACAACAAAAGATGGCAATACTATCGATCAGTTTGCATTTGAAAAGCTTTGAAAATGTAGCGGCAGATGACATATTGGGATAGCATGCCTGTATACTTACTGCTGAAATGTACTGGCTGTTTGTGAATCTCGGCTTGTCGTCGAGTGGCGACGTGGCGCTCGAGCCGCGTCTGGATCCAGACGGGGAGTAGCATGTTGTATCACACGGTGATCCAGGCTCCTCCGACAGGGTTTCAGGGAGAATGTTGGACACACAGCCACTGTCTGATCCACTGGAACCACTGCCCGACATACAACGGGAGGAAGACTCGGAACTTTCTGTAGCTAAGAGTGAAACACAGGATAATTATTCTCTCGTCTCTAAAAATAATATAGGTACTCTTTGTTCTACCACTGCCATTAAAGAAGTGTGTTTGTTATATTTCAACCTGGTGTCATTTATTAGCAACAATATCTTCCTTACAATGCTAGTTATTCAGTTTTATAAGTGAATGCTAATTTGGTATTTTGTGTATTTGACTGAACTTATGATTGCAATGCTTTACTCCGATTAAAACAGCAGATCTTAAGTCTCTTGCAGGGTCCTACAATACAAATACAGTAACAAGAATGCATGCTTTCACAAATGATCTAAACAAACACACAAGCGCACTTACTCATCGACGGCTGGCTGCTAGTCTCATGTTCCAGCTCATCTTCCTCTATGCAAGTACCAATGCAGAAAGGCCTGTCTGTGGCCATTACCCCAGGCAGCAAGGACTGGCTGGTATACATGTGTAGGTTAAGAGGCCCCAGTAATGAAGAGGAAGGTGTATTGCAGGCTGAAGGGGCACTACTTCCAGAAATGGGTGTTTGCGTCCTCTTGAAGGGGTTGGAGTGGTCAAACAAAGACACCGCGATGGACGCCCTCGTTCTGGCCCCTGGAAACAAACAAAGGAAACGAAGAAATGAATCATGAGTTTCTATATGGATTTATTTGTTGTATTTTATGCTTACAAAACAACAAACAAACCTCTTCCTTTCATAATATAGTCAATGGCTCTGTCATTGATGGCAGCATCGCTGGGTTTAATGTCCAGGTAGGGTTTGTTACCCACGCCCATTGACACCATCTCTTGCATTCGTACTTCTGAAAAGAAAATACACACATATATATTTTTAAGTACAAATCATTCTACTACATCCTGATTTTAATAAATTCTACTGAATGGTGTTGCATTAGAATCAAGCAAAGGGACTTCACAAAGAGCTGATCATAACAGAGGGAGATCTGATCAGGCTGGGTCTTAATGGTGAGCTGGCTGGAAGGAAGGCGTTCACAACAAAACGATGATCGGAAGGTTAATTACCTTTATTTCTTGTAGCTTGCTGCCAAAGTATTTTAGCTACATCAGCAGTCCAGGCACGCTTGACCTCAGGTGTACTTGCTTGAAGGATGTGCGTTTGGTTTTTTGATTTTCGTCTCCTGAACCAGATCTCAAAGCGCAGACCGCTGTCCCCACTATTCTCTGTCAAACCAACATCTGCAGTCTACCAGGAAAGAGAAGAAAGAGCTGATTAATGCAATGATAGAAAACACAATGCTTTAAAACCAGCAGTATTACATTCTTCAACGAGATCTACATTTTTGACTGATTTAAAATGTCTCACCTTAAAAGAATGCTTGTAGATGTAGACATCTAGACCCCCCACAACTCGTTTGGGTTTGCTGAAGAGCACAAGATCCTCAAACAAGAACACATGGCGCTGACACTTCTTCCGCCCGTAGCAGACAGTAAACTCGCCCTGTCGTACCAGCTGCCCTTGTTCCTTCAGGTTCACCTGTACATAAAACAGAAACACGTATTGCTTTCCATGTTGTGTACTACTTGGTTCTCTATAAAAAAAAAAAACAATATATCTTATATGGGGGTTTGTAAGTAGTTTTGCTAAGTGAACAAAAATGTATTTGTTCTGGGAAAAAAAAAAAAACAAAACCTGAAAATCTTATTCTTGGGTGGTTTCACATGACCTGATTAGCACTAATCTTGAAACAACATACCTAAAGTAGATTAGTGCTACTCGAGGTCTGCGAAACTAATGTACAGTACAACCATTCGCAACAATAAAGATGAAGTCACGCGCAAAATGCAATATCACACTTTACCTATCCACACACCGTGCACCCCTATGTCCTGCTAACAAAATTACAACCAATGCTTTTCGTGAACCCCACATTAAAAATGATGATAAGTCTATTACAGTCTACCATTTCAAAGCAATCCCAGCACCATTCAGCTTGTGCTGTGTACTGCATATCAGATGAAGAGTTCACTGTACTCACATCGCAATCTCTGATGGCATCCATCGCCAGCAGGTCGTTGCCGTGGCGAAGCTGGAACTTGACCATTTCGGCAGCTGCTCGGAGGTAGTTGAGCTCCTGCTCTTGTGCCTCGCTGCACTCCTTTATCAGGTCCTTCAGGAGCAGGGCGTATTTACTCATCCTCTGGACTGGCTTCAACAGGTAGGAGGCCAGATCCATCTTATCCCCGAGCTGCAACTGCTTATACTGCAGGGAAGGGAAACGCATTGGGTTGTGATCAAGCTCAGAACAAATAAACATGTGCAATTCAGACTTCAAATTGAGGAAGGCTGCATCCGGGACTGAAATGTCTGTTTTGCACAGAGCACAGAAATCCTGTTCATCTGTCTGTAAATACAAATGTTTCAGCAATCAATTAATGCGCAAGTCTTGGGCGTGGCTTCTTATTTATCAGTGTGCGTGTCCATGGAAACTTTTACACCTAGAATTACACCTAGAATTGTCCTTTTGACTTGAATTCTGATTTTAAAGAGCAGTCATATTTGAATTTTGAAACAAAGCCTGTATTATAATATTATTTTTGCAAGGTTAAAACTAGGCTATTTATATTATAAATATCTATATATATATATATATATATATATATATATAGTTTTGTTACCAGTCCCAGATAGTGCACTTACAATGCAATACTTACCCTAAAGAAGGCATTCCCATGACTAGCCAGCAGGGCATCAGATTTTGGTTTGTTCTTACTGTACAAGGCATACATCCCAAACTGGTCTTGCTGTAATTAGAGAAATAATGATACAGTATTACAATTATACATTTGTAGATATTCTTACATCAAACGTACAGTAAAACTGCTTTTAAATTGAATAGCTATCCTCAAGTAGACATGCTTTAGATAAAGCCTTCATTTAGGACTATGCTGTTATAAAGTTATGAATGTCTACATTGTGCTGGATTTGTTCCTGCAGTGCAGTGTTACCACCACGGGTTCAGATCTCAGACTCCAGACTGGGCACAGTCTGAGTCTGGAGGGACACCCCCCCACATCTGCGAGAACCACAAGAGGGCAGAATTTGTCTTTCTCTTTTCTTTTTTTTTAAATCCTGCTTTATGAACTGTGAAGCGAGTGACCCCAACTCTTCTGGGTACATGGCATGTGTATTTGAAGTACACCGGGTGTTTGCTTGTCTATACATCATTTGTCTCCTTTACAAACCAAGCATTGTGAGAAAAGGCAAGTGTGTGTTCAAGCTTTTCGACTCACTTCTTTGTAAGCTACTCTGAAGCATATTGCATCATCAGAACTTGAGTACACTACCTCTAACCTCTATGGGTTTCTTGCTGATAACGAAATACAGTATTTTACTAAAAGCACAGGTTACTCTTAAACCTTCATTTTCTGATACATTTTTTTTAAGGTATTATTATTATTATTATTATTATTATTATTATTATTATTATTATTATTATTATTATTATTATGCTAATGAGCTCCTGCTGGAGAGCACACAGAACACAAACAAGTAGCTTGAATCCTATTACATTGTGCAAATAAACGAGGTAACTGTGTGGTATCAAGTGTCTCAGGAAGCAGTGGAAGGTGTTTTTTTTAAGTAGCAGTGAAAGGCTCTCACGTGTCTGAGGAAGCAGTGGAAGGTGTTTTTTTTAAGTAGCAGTGAAAGGCTCTCACGTGTCTGAGGAAGCAGTGGAAGGTGTTTTTTTTAAGTAGCAGTGAAAGGCTCTCACGTGTCTGAGGAAGCAGTGGAAGGTGTTTTTTTTAGTAGCAGTGAAAGGCTCTCACGTGTCTGAGGAAGCAGTGGAAGGTGTTTTTTTTAGTAGCAGTGAAAGGCTCTCACGTGTCTGAGGAAGCAGTGGAAGGTGTTTTTTTAAGTAGCAGTGAAAGGCTCTCACGTGTCTGAGGAAGCAGTGGAAGGTGTTTTTTTTAAGTAGCAGTGAAAGGCTCTCACGTGTCTGAGGAAGCAGTGGAAGGTGTTTTTTTTAGTAGCAGTGAAAGGCTCTCACGTGTCTGAGGAAGCAGTGGAAGGTGTTTTTTTAAGTAGCAGTGAAAGGCTCTCACGTGTCTGAGGAAGCAGTGGAAGGTGTTTTTTTTAGTAGCAGTGAAAGGCTCTCACGTGTCTGAGGAAGCAGTGGAAGGTGTTTTTTTTAGTAGCAGTGAAAGGCTCTCACGTGTCTCAGGAAGCAGTGGAAGGTGTTTTTTTTAGTAGCAGTGAAAGGCTCTCACGTGTCTGAGGAAGCAGTGGAAGGTGTTTTTTTAGTAGCAGTGAAAGGCTCTCACGTGTCTCAGGAAGCAATGGCTGACTCTCAGCGGGTGGTTGCAGCAGCTCTCCAGCTCCTTGAGGAAGTACTGGCTGTGGAAATCGAAGAGCTTCTCCAGGTTTCCGAAGATGACGCTGCGCTTCCCCCGCAGGTCCTGGGGCAGGTCCGGCCGCTCCATCTCAGGGAAGTAGTTATCAATGATGTAGTGCAGCGAGCGCACAAACTCCTGCTCTGTGGTCACCATCTCATCCACAATGTGCCTCAGTTTGCTGCAAAGGACAAAACACACCAGGCTCGCTCGGTTACACACAGGCATCATATTGTATGCAGGTTCTTTTTTTTTTTTTCACTAAAAGCTTCACAGTGTGATTTTAAAACAATAAGAACAATAAATGATATTAAACATCCCCTAAGGTCTAGACACAGGGAGATGTCATCATGCCCTTCTTTGCAAGTGCAAAAATACAAAGGTCATTCCATGGAAATGTAACATTTGTTGTATCAATATCAGACTACTGGAAAGCACAATACCTTTTTATGATGAAACTTCTGTGTATCATTATGATTGCCATTAGTCTAGATAAAGATGACTTATCAGTGTGACAAACTTCACTGTTTTCATGGAATGGCAAACATTCATCAAGTAAAATAGTTCTCAATTGAATACAACCAGCAAGAAACTGCTCTGAACAACAATGCAATCATTACATTGCTGCTTTTCTGCACTGCTCTCAAACAAGGGCGTACAGTATACATTCCTTATAGAAATGATACTCAGAGAGCTACAGTACCGTGTCTACCAGCCTCCACTACCTCATACATGAAGCCAATAACCTTTTGTTTCCAGTGACAGAGGGTGGCTAACACCTTCAACAAGCTGGAAGGTTAATTCCCAACTCCAAAGGGTCCTGGGGATCTGTTTCCTAATCTGAAGTTAAACCGCAGGTTTGATCCAAAGACACAAACCCAAGGAGGCTGCGTGAGATTGGACAGATCATTTCAAACACAGTTGTGACCCGTGTAAGGAGGAGAGGACCTGGTACAGTGTAAAGGCATTCATCAGTCTGGATTAAAGAAGGGTGATGATGATGATGATGATGATGATGATGATGATGATTCAGGATGCAAACAGTTTTTTTAATTTAATTTAATTGTAGGATCAGCTAACCCTATGGTGCAGAGTCTGCTTCTGCAGACCCCTGAACTCGCCCGATGTGATAATTAGCTCTAGTGAGAACGAGATGACATCATGCTTTCCCTAAGTGAAGTGGATTTGAATGGAAGCTGAAAGATTTCCTACTGTGTTCTTTTGTGGATATCTCGCTCAGCGCTTATTCTTTTGGTCACATGCTTTCCGTTCCACTGGGTATCGTGTAAGAGTTCTTTTTCCTCTGATCCAGGCCTCAGTAGTTTAGTTTACCGGTACTGATCTTGAACAAGAGCTGCTCGCTATACCACAAACTTAATTTTTGTAGATACAGTTAATCTAGAAACACCACAGCTAAAACTTTCACATACATCAAGCTTTAATATATCAATCAATTTTTACTAGCAAATATCATATGTATTGCCAATTGTGAGACTGTGTATATATTTATATAGTAAAATCATACTTTCAAGTTCCAGTCAATTAAATCAACTTATGGAAAAACTGACATACCCCACATTATTAACTGCAGACCTGTATAATATATTAAATGATAGCTGGAAAACAAAAACAAAAAGCAGAAGTTTAGATGAGACTGTAAAGCAGAAACATGCTAACTCTGAGAGCGATCACTGGTTATCTGGGGTCAGGGCACAGACTGACCAGCCTCCATACTGGAGAGAGGGAGAGAAGCGTCTGCGGATGATGGTTCCAGACAAACAACGAGAGACCTGACAGAAAGTAGGTCCTCATTGGCTTGCGTTAATGTAAAGGGCTCCGAAGGTTGTTCAGTAAATCGGGTCCAGGCTGGAGAAATAGGAGCCTTTTAAAATGGGCGAAGGACACAGGGAACCATGACGAAGAACAAGAAACTCGGATGGAGGGCAGACACGGGTGGCACATATCAAAGAGGACACTCTTCAAGTTCTACTGTATTTTATATGTAATAAGAAATATCCAACCAATCAAATCATTCTTTGGTAATAACAAGATACAACATCATGGTACGACAGTCAGCACTGCCATAAAAGCACTTTGAGATGTCTTTACAGTACTTTTCCATGTGGGAAAGTGACTCTTGAAGATACCACTATTGGTATGCCCATGGAAAACTCATTAAAGGGGAATCAAAGAAGGCTAAATGCACTGTGAACTGTGACAAGAAATGGCTTAAGGGAGCAGTATTTCTCAGCGTATTCATTTCATCTGTTTTTAAAGATTCCGTGCCTAAAAGCATATGGGTAGCTGTTTCTGGCATTGCCCTGCATGGTGTTTAATAGATGGTTTGGATAGAAAGAAATGTTCTTGTGTTTATTGGCAATACACTTGACACAGAGTTGTATTAGAATTTTTTATATATTTTGGCTAACTAAAGATGTATTACAACGTGGCTGCCTGCATTGTTATTGCAATGTGTAGAACCACTGCTAAAGGCAGCCTTATTAAGCTTTTATTTGTTCTGCCATGTAAGATTTTTTTTTTTTTTTCCCAGTGGTATTATAATAAGTATTATTATTATTATAAATGTATGTTTTACATTCAGAGCCCCTCAACAAAGGGTGGCTGGACCTGCCTGTGGTTGGTAAACTTTCCTACCAGGACAAAGGAGCCAAGATCAGCCTGTTCCTCTGCTCCCAATTAACTGTCTATGAAGCAAAATCCTTCTCCTCTTAAACAGGAAAACGAAATAGCCACCCCTTGTGTCATACTCTACCGCTCTGCTGTACAAAATCGTACCTGAACGCTGCACGAATATATTTACTATAAGTTGTATCTGAATGCTGCAATAATGTATTTACTATATATCCAGTCTCCCAGCAGGCTTTGGAAGCTCTCCCAGTGTCTCCTACGAGTCATGTGATTGGGGCTCCCATGATGCCTAGCAACCAGGAAGGGTTGTTCTTTTACAAACAGGAATATATAAACATAAAAAGGGAGCAAACAAAAACAACGTTGTTTTCCTCTTACTGAACCTACTCTATCAGCACTGCTAGCACATTGTGGTTTTCCCTTCACACAAATCACTGTCATGCAAGTATTTGTATTAAATACAGAACTCCAAAAGCGTTTGGAAACCCAGCACTAAATCGACTTCACAGATGGGGAACCTTTGACACCTACCTGCCCTTGACCCTCGCTTCAGGTATTGGGGTGCTGCTCCTCTGTTCATCTGCCTGGGAAGGAGACCAGCTGTGGGGTGCCTGCTGCCTGGATGTACAGGTCCGGTCTACAATCTCTGTACTGCTTACTTCCAGGCCCTTGATAAAAACCCCAGTGTTGCCGTGCCTGGCAGGCTCGCTGAGAGTTCTGTGACAGGTGCCGTACCGCAGCCCCTCACTGGGAGCAACCTCGAAACTCTGGGTTTTCCTCAGCAGCCTCCTCCCCTGCTGGCTGCCTGAACCCAGGCTGTAGGAGCAGGAGGAAGCCCTGCCCTGGAGTCCTGCCGTGAGGGTGTCTCTGCCAGTCTCCTCTGAAGAAGTGCTGCGGGTCAGTTTGTGAGAATCCGGAGCAGCACCTGCCTGCCCTGGCACCCTGTGATCAAAGCCATGCCGGCCTGGGGTGGGGGTCCTATTGAGAACGTATTCTGCCATGGAGTCCTCCAGACCATTGCTCCCGGCTCCGTAGTAACTGCCGGGTGAATGGGTCGCCAGTCTGTCCCTGGTCCAGCCGCCGGAGGTCGATTTCCTGCTGCAGGAATATGAAATGCTGTGGCTGCGCTCGTGCTGCAGCCTCTGATCTGAGCCCTCCGAGTGCCGCCTACTCGCCGGGTTAGCGCCGCTGCAGCTCTTAACGCTGCCCTCGTCTGACGACACTGCCCTGTCCAAGGGCAGGGACCTCCTGGTCCTCAGAGCGGCCTCCAGCTTCTTCTCAAACATCTGCTTGGTTTCCTGGCACTTAGACCAGGCGAACTTCCACTGCTTCAGTCCTCTGTCATTTTTTAATTCGCCTGCCAGCTCCTTCATTTCTGTGAATTTGGCCTCGGGTATATCTGGGTGCTGCCGCCGGTATCCATCCAGGCACTTGATGACCGTACCGCACTTCTCTGGCATGCTGCAATCCTCCATGGTGATGCAGGCAAGGTGGCGCATACCATCCAGTGCCCACTCGTAAGCCTGCGGCAGGAAAGAAAGAGACAGGATCAGACGGAGCCACCCATCAGAGAAAGAAGAATGCAAACATTCATCAGCATCTCTGCTCTACAAACACATGAAAAGTGACACTGTGTGGCACAACTAACTCCAGCCAACAAAGTGCTTCATCGTTACAATAGGACTTTTAAGTTGTTTTAGGAGATAAGACAAGCAGCTCTTTATTACAGCAGCCTCAGACAGACTGAAAGCCGATTCTTTTTTTCACTTTGCAGGGCAGGGTGACCCATGTGGTCTGCACTTTTGCTGCATAGCCCTTACTGAAGAGGCTGTGTTTTGTTACTGTAAATGATGATCAGCAGGCCTCACTTCTGTGCGTGTGATCCAGTGAAGTGGGGGTGAATCTGTAAGGTGTTACTTTAAGCAGTGATCATTTTACATGAATCCCTCACACTTGGATTCAGCTTTTGTGTCCTGTAAAGTTGTAACACTTGTAAACACACTGAGCCTTTTGTTCCTAATGGCTGGTAATGATTTTGCAAATGAGTTCCTTCAAGCAATGCTAGCATGCTATTGGTAACATAAGTTTAATTAAAAGTACTTTGCTTTCAAGTTTAAAATAAATTGACTAAATGCCTGAAGAACACTTAAAATAATGCAAGCCCTCTTGCACCACTTGTTTTGTATTATTGCATTTTTCCTTAATAAGTCAGGTATATTCTTTTAATTAATAATACAATATCACCAATACAATTAGTTAATAAATGTTTTATTTGATAAAACCTGTACATTTTTTATTTATTTTTTGGTTACCATGGTATACAATGTCAAAAGCATAGCAAAGTGTAGTAAAGCACAGTGAATTTGTAGGCATCATGATAAACTACAAAGCCACAGTGTATTTTTATCACGACAAACTAAAGGGAACTGGCCAATGTATCAAAAAGCATATATGTACTGCAAGACTGTGCACATATTGAGACATAAAGTTCAAAAGTAAAACATCCCAACAATCAAAATGTTCAGCACAGATTTCTACTTTAGCGGACATCAAACATCAAACCAGAATTCCAGTGCCAAAAGAAAGGCTTTGAATTCCCTGACATCCAAGACATTCCTTCGATTGTCCTCGCTGAGGGAAGAGCCATTAGTCCACAGTTCCCCCACCAAAGTGGAATTTTGGTTTTTTGTTTTCTTTTAGCTGATCGGTGACATTTCTCTGCTCTCCTCTAAACCCTTCTCCGTCTCCCCGTCCCCCACATTCCAAACATGACCTTCTTATAAAGCCGCTGTGATACAACTGTCACATACCAAGGTTTTCAGTGGAACGCCACAGGTCATATCCCACTAACAACGAGTGACAACACTAAAAACTGAAAACAAAATACATCATGAGAAAATAATGAGTAGGTAGGTCCGGTCAGTTACTAACACAAGTGCAAAGTCGCTCCCACTTGTTTTCTCAAAAATGTGTTTTAATTTGAAAGCACAAGTTAGACCTATAACAAAAGTAACTGCTCTTTCTGAGGAAATAATTGGGGCAAAAACCTGCTTGAAATCCAGGTCCTAGAATGGAGCCATTCTAGTGTAATCGTTCTTGCAGCGTCGCTGTCTTAGCTATTGATTCTAGTGTAATCGTTCTTGCAGTGTCGCTGTCTTGGCTATTGATTCTAGTGTAATCGTTCTTGCAGCGTCGCTGTCTTAGCTATTGATTCTAGTGTAATCGTTCTTGCAGCGTCGCTGTCTTAGCTATTGATTCTAGTGTAATCGTTCTTGCAGCGTCGCTGTCTTAGCTTTAGATTCTAATGCAATCATTCTTGCAGCGCTGCTGTTGACAATAGAAAGAAAAGAGCAGAAAAGACACCCAGCAACGGCAGGGATCTTCTCAGACAATGGAGAACTGAAATGGCTTGATGGCAATCACAGCTTCAATCCACTGCTGAAATGTGCTGCTGTATTATCATATATCTGCTAATTGTCTTGGGGCTCTGGCAAGCTGTGAGGCAGCTGCCAGGCTACAGTACAATACAACACTCAGCCATTTGGGTGAGAAAACCTGGAAAGCTAAAACAAATGTTTGCTGCCGCTTTCATATACCAGCAAGGCAGCAGCTTTTCCAGAATGGGTGTGGTTCTGCATACGTCTCAAGGAAAACTGTAATCGTAACTGTGTTAATGTACCTGATGTTGCTGTGGCTGACGCTTATGCACAAACTTTAAGTACCAGTAAGAAAGATTTCAAATTTCTGCTCTGCTTGAACAAAAACGTATGAAAAAACAAAAAGATCCAATTCACATTGTCCATTTAGCCTGGAAAAGAAACAAAGCGCGGAGCCTTTTAAAGGGATTTCTTTAAACAAGGAAGTAGCTCAGACTATGTAAGACGACTGGCAAAAAACAACATGGAAACAAAAGATGGACCAGCAGCAAAGGTCAGCTTTGAGAATACCCTGCCTGCTGCATGATTGATTCAGCAGCTCTCTGAAACAGGTCTTTAAGAAGACAAGGCATTTTACCCTTACACTGGACTGTCATGAGGCTAAGAAAAAGGACCTGCCCCAATGACATTGTGAAACTTATACTTTTACCAGGACCACACACAGAGATACAGACCCTTTATTTGCTCACTGCAGCAAAGAGTATTACAACCACTTATATTCTCTCAGGAATTACACAATACAAGATACATCCACAGGATAACCAGTTTCTTTATATAAAGTTAAGAAGTACTTTATAATATTAGAAACTTCCTATCGGCACATAATCTAAATCCAACCTCACAACTTTTCCTCCACTTGCTTCTCCTAACTTCATTGAATGAGTTGCTTTTTAATGCCAGAAAATAAGTTTCACTCCTTTCAAAATGATAAAGCCTGTCTCTTTGCATGCTATGCTGTGCTCTGCTATGCACGGTTAGATGCATTAGCCAAGGCGAAGTAGCAGACTGTGACAGATGCAGGGTCTTGTGCCTGCATGTGTGCATTTCACTTTTGTTGGTGCGGGCCCCGATTGAATGGAGTGTGCTTTAATAATCTCATTGGATATGCAAAGGAACAAGAAGAAGAAGAAGCAGCAGCTGCTGGGATTCTACACTGTATCTGGAGTCTGCTTGCCTTGGAGAAAAGTGTGCCTGCCCACACCCCCACACCCCTTAAAATACTAAAGACAAAGTTAGACATTTCAGACACAACTGTCGGTTGACTTCATTTAAAATCAGACCCTGTACTTGTATGCAGAGTAACGTGGCACTCAGCAGTGTAATGCAGCAAACAGGAGCTGTGATACACGTTGGTGTGCAGCATTAACAACTGATTTCAAAATGATGAAATAAGAGTGCAAAGCAAGGCTTTGCAATCCATTCCCTTGCCTCTAATTAGCACTCATAATGTTAGCATTGGTCCCTCCTTTTTTGTAGGTAGAAGTTCTTTGCTATTTTCTTTACACTTTTAATTTGGGATATGCAGGTATTTCAAATAGCTACAGCTGCTTCTTTCTTATACCTAAAACTTCCATGTTCTGTCAATTTCACTCCAATGGTGGAGCTTCAATCATAGCATATGACCTGCAAATGTGATGTTGCGAAAAAAAAAATTCTAATAATAATTGGAAATCACAGTGATTTGAAGTCCATAATTTATGGATTTGAAAACCATAAGGTGACATAATGTTGCTTGTTCACACTCGCACTCAGTGACATTTACTTGTCACAGAGCTTTCAAAATTCAAATCAGACACCATCTGATACATCTGCCTTGGTCAAATTAGAAAAAGGGTCAAAGGTTACTTTTACCCAAGAAACCCCAACAGGACTCTGGGCTAATAGCATTTATTCAACTTATTAGTGCCTTAAAGTCTTTAGACCTCAATAAGCAGCAGTCACACATGACCTGAGTATTTAACCATGCAGAACACCTGGGAAAAACTATGGGGACTGCCATTTGCCATTTGTTTTATTTATTTATTTACCTGTATTCTGTTTCGATCCATTATCGAGAACAACCTGAAGCATGAAGTATTTATAAACATGGTTCACTGAACCTCGTGGTGACTCAGGAGCACACTATTACATTCATATATTGATCTCTGAACACAGAACGTCAGGTCTGCTGGAATCAATGTCAGCTTACTGAATGTAATGAGTTTCAGGCCCAGGATTGCTCACTGTTGAAGTGCGTGCGTGAGTGCGTGTGTGTGCGTGCGTTGCTTTCATCCACAGTGTGATTATTTAGACTCTCTGGGGACAGATAAAAATGGGAATATACTGCAAGTCCATCACTGCCAATTACAAAAAATCACAACCAAGTCTGTTACAGCTAACTATAATGCACCAAAGACAACCCAGGCAGGCAAACGTGTCAACTTCAGTGAAATCCACGTGGATCACTTAAGAGAAACGCCTTGGTCATCTTGACTAATTTGGACAGTTTAAATAAATATACAAAAACAAACAAACAAACCAAAAAAAAAAGAGTTGTTTTTTAATCTACATTATTAATAACATGACAATAAAAAAGCAATAATCATAAAATCTAAAGAAATGTACTTGAAAGCACTTAATCTGATCTTCAGATTTTGGATTATTAACTGTTTAGTACACTATATCACCATGCTGTCACACATTAACATTATGTAACAGTGTGGAAGCTGCCTCTACTCCTGCAGGCATTACAATGAGTCTGGAGCACATTCAAGTCTCTATTTGTCCCTACCTGAATATCCCAGTAGACAAACCCCAGATCCTGGTTCAGTGCAATTCCTTTAGCTCTTCATTAGTGCTCTGTGGACCTGCTACCACCCTGTGCTGAGACAGACTGAGCAACTGGCGCCCAGATCCTGCTCCCTACTCACTCCCACTATTCACAGGCAAATGCAAGCCTAAATACCAGCTGGGCTATCCTGGGTAACTGAATAAAAAGCAGAGCCAACAGGCAGTGAGGGATGGGGGAGGGGGTGTCTAGTGCCAGCACTACAAAGCCAGTCCAGTGTGGAGAGAGGGAAAGCAAAACTTGCCACTGGCACGCTACCTGGATTTGGAGACTTTACTTAGAGAGTGATAAGAACCCCCCCAAAACAAACAACACATTTGGTTGACATCAATCCCCTCCACTTTTAATGGCGAGGAAACTGGAAAAGGTGGCAAGATAAGAAACATAAACAAACAAACAGATGTAAGCATTCAGAGTAATTAACAGACCTATCAGTAATTAAGTAAATGTGTATTTAATATAATTATATCTAATAATAATAATAATAATAATAATAATAATAATAATAATAATAATCTGTAAGCCAACCATGCAACTTACAAGCAACATGCTTGACTCACCGAGTCATCCAATTGTTAAATGAATTTCCTGAAGATTTGAATGTATTAAATGAATAGCAGCTGCTGCCTTGACAGCAGTGTGCTTATGGGACTGCCGTCTTCACTCTTTCACACCGCCAGTCAATACCCTATTGATGGAATAATCGATAAGCAGCAGGGAGAAGACACTGTAGGTGGGGTTCACAAGAGCTCAAAACTGGACAATTTCCATCAGCGCTTTTATTAAAATCAACACCATGTTACACAGCAACAACAGATTAAAAAAGCCTTGGAAGATCAAAGATCTTCAAAAGAAGTCCTAAAGAACCTGCTAAAAGACTGTAACTATGGTAGGTGCATTGCAGGGACCTCTTAAACTATCATTTGGAGATGTTTATTCCTAAATTAACAACTCTTATTCTTTTTCTTTTGGTGGAAACATCACACTGTGGCAAAGGCTTAGTAAATCGAGTCCAATATACATCCAGGGATTCGTGGGAGTGTCTGTACCACGTGTACTATCAGCCTCTCTCTCGGCCCGGCAGGGATATCTGCGGGGGTAAACGGGGTAATAAAGACTGCATGGGGGTAATTAGTATGGGCAGCCTGGGATGAGAACAGCAGGCCCCTTGGAAAGACGGTCGGCTCTCACAGGGTAGTTTATCCTCCACATGTGTCTTTGTATTGTCAAGGCAGCTATTTTAATTCTGTCCATATTTTATCCAATAGGGCTGTACTACGACTTAATGCTTACTTTAACTGGCTTTTCAAATCCTGAGCAATTTAATTATTTTAATCGCATGACTTTCCATATTCAGAAAACTCCCAAATGCAATGAACTGGAAATGGTTTATACTAGAGCAAGTCTGGGGTTGAGAACAAATATTTGTGATTGATGTAAACACTCCCAGATTATTTAAAAAAAAAAAAAAAAAAACATTTGAGAAAACAAAGAGATCTGAAATTTACAACAAAAGCATTGCTTGTAACACCGGCACATTTTTTCTGATGGCTAGTCTCACGATATGGAAGGGTCAGTATCTGGACACCATGACGCAGAACAATAACTAAACTCTCCCCTCAGAAATCAATATGCTCCAGCAGAATCAACACGCCACCACTTTGTAACACACAGCACCTCTCTGCCTGGCTGTGCTTCTCTATACTGTTAATTGATTTGGGACCCTGGCTGCAGGCGCCCCTCTCTATGACATAGCAACAGAACCTCTAAAAAGACTCCATCTATTTTAAAACAAAGAACACAATTAAATACATAAACCCTGTTCAGGTTTGAATGCTCTTAGGCATTTATTTGTTTTTATGTATTTTTATTTTTTTATGCTTTGGTCATAGACATCAAAGAGGTGGTTTAAACACACACTGTGGTGCACAGTAAGAGAGGCAGCGAGATTTAAAATTCCTTGTCATCAGCTTTCTTAAGTCTCTCTTCAAAGCACCGCAGTAGCTCCTACAAGTGGAGAGGTTGGTAGAAATGCTAATTCCCTTTGCAGTCAGCCAAGTTTGCTTTTTGGTCATGCTAAAGCCAAATGTTAACTGCACTGCTTGAACAATGCTCAGCCTCCTGGTGGGATGAAGATCTTCAGACTCAATGCATGCAGTTCAGATCCCAGCTGGACTCAGTGGTGCCAGGGCTGGAATCCGCAGTGACTGGAGAAGGTAGGTTCTCTTGGCTGATTATAACAAGGGTACTTGCTATTATTTTTCAAGTCAATGCAAGAACAATTTAACACAATAACAGCCACTCAGTCTGGCAGGAGGTTAGGATGCATGCCGATGTCCATAGAATATTAAAAGGAAATCATGGCATTAGTATACACTAGGGCAATGGGGCATTCCGAGGGGTTGCTAAGCACAGTGTATTTGCAATAACAAGTTGACTGGGACCCGGGCTACCCAGTGATTACAGACACAAATAACAGCAGGAGTAGAGCTAGCTTCCTTGGCGTCATTATTCGCTCTGTGCTGTTTGCCACTCATTGTGACAGACCAGTGAAAACATTTGCCTGAGAATAAAAGTCTGAACAGAAACCACATTTAAATGATAACAAGCTGTATAAACGGTTCATTTTTTTTTTTTTTTATGAAATTCCACAATAGATATGTTAACATGCCGTGTTTTAAAAACGTTACGCTGTCAAAAGGACCATGCTTTTGTTGGCTGAGTCTGAAAGTCTGAATGGGTGCTTCCTACTGTTGCCCACCCCAGCAAACTGCTGTTAGGTTTTATGGCCTGATGTACAAACTGCAAATACAGAACTGGACCCAGTCTAAAGACCAATGCAATATACAGTAATCAGGACCAGCTCTGCTGTGTAACCTCATTCTGTGATTGGCAGAATAAAAATATTTCAGCAGCCATGAAGACTACATTTAATATCAAACATCTCACACAGAATTAGAGAGCTCTGGACTGCCGTGATCAGCTCACAGCTCACAGCTTCTATGTGGATTACTGGAGTTCAGAGGAAACAGACACACTTGTATAAGCCTTGTAACTTCCCCAGTTGTATATCAGCACACAAAGTACCTGTCACCAGGAACCAAAACAGGATTTTAAAAAAGTTTTTTGTAAAAAGTTATATCAAGTTATGTGTAGCCCTCTAGCCTAATTGGAACAAAAGCCAGTGTTGAAATATGATGACAGATGGTAAGAAACCTGGTGGATGGGGAGTACAAGAGGCAGCCAAAGGACACTCAGGGTTATGGGGGGGAAGTAGCCCAGTGAGAAAATATGCATCAAAACAACTTTACTATATGCTGATTCCAGATCCAATAGCTCATGATGTTCTTTCATCGGAAAGAAACAGCAATATGAAATAATAATTTATAGCCCTGATCAAATTACTGTGAATCTAAAACAAGACACAAATGCACAATGAGACAATGCTTCACTTCTTTATCTCTGGCTGCTAAACTATCTTTAAGGCACCCCTGGCGCTGTGGAAGCAGAGTTAAGCTGGACTCGTGACCAGAGCATGAAATAAAAACCGCTCAACAGTCCCGGGCTGGACTGTTTCATTTTATTTTTTAGAAAGCATGGTTGACAACTTGGCCATTTTATGCCAAAAATGTTTGTGAGTCAGAGCCATATGCAGCTGATTACCAAACAGTAGTACAATGATATCACTGCCACAGATTTTTTCTTTAGTTTCCTTGTGTTCAGATAGTACTGCTGTTTTGTCACCATCCCCCCCCAGTTGATAATCCTGTATTGATGTGATTTTAAACAGATGGGAGAGGATAACTATGCTGGACAGATCCAGTGAGATACAGCATCTAGTTTACAGGGATTGCCCAGGGTGAGAATGAGCTTGTGTACAGGGAATTCATCCAGGAATGTACCTGCTTATACTGGGGGTTCAGCAAGCCAAGATACCAGGCTTAGCATTCCTGCCACACGATCTTTAATCTGCAGTCTTCTTGTTTTACATCCTGTCCCAAGGACAGCGCCTGGTACAGTTCAGTGTCCCCCTAACCCCACGCCAGCTCACAGGATGAAATCGGATACAGGGAACAGATCAACCAACACCAGACCTGGGACCTGTTACCACTGTAATTGTGCAATTCGTAATTGATTTCAATTCAATCATTGTCCTTGTATTATCAATCACTTTTGGATCATTGTCCTTGTATTTTCAATCACTTTTGGTGACCACCCTTTGTTTGAAAATAAATGAAGTTATCTAGCATGTTTCGGTGTTTGTACCTGTGATTATTGCTTGGTTATTTAGAATAGAGTAAACATGTAGGTGTTTGTGTTACTTTTCAGTATATTTGTAATAATAATGTATTTACTGCCGCATAGTTGTAACTGTAACTGTAATTCAACAAACTAGCTCTGTAATTGTAACTATAATTTCAGCAAACAATTCTGCTGTAATTGTAATTGCAATTACACTTGACCCCAGGTCTGAGCAGGAGCAGCAGTGTTCCTAGCGGGTCCCCTACCCAAACACCGAGCTGACTGGCTTGGCTTAACACAGAGCCGTAACAATGCCTTTCACCCCATTTCAAAGCTACAGCGCCCCCCCCACCACCACCACCACTGCCCAGCTGCCTACAGCATCTCAGAAGCCGCTCATTGTTGTGTGCACTGAAGTCATTCACCAGTGGCAGAGCTACATGGAACTGCATTAAAATAAAAAAAATTCAGAACATGCCTGTGTCAATCAGTCAACAAGCGTGAAACGATCGGATCTCTCCTTGCTCGTCATGTCCTCTTGCATTGTACAACACCATCTACATTCACTGTAATCTGCTGTCAAGCTATACACACATCCGTCATCTGTTCAATCATTCTCTGGCCTGCAAGCAGCTTTATGAAACAAATCAACGTGCGCCTCACCTTGTCGAAAAACTCATACAGCTTGACTGTCTTGTCGATCTTCCCTTTGGCATCCTCCACTCTCAGTGAGAAGTCCTTCAGCTGCTCCCAAAACGAATGCACTTTCACTTCATAGACCTGCAGCTCTGCGGAGGAGACGTCTTCCCACGGCTCCAGCTTCTTCAAGAGCCCCTCACCATTCTTGCAGTACGTCTAACAGGCCAAATACACATCATGAGCAGCAATACAATCTCATTTTTATTTTGCTTTTTTTTTTTTTTTAAGAACATAATAAGCAAGTTTCAAGTTATATTTTTTGCATTTCTGAGGCTTTTTTTTTTTTTTTACACCCTTTGAAACGTATGTAGAGTACAATAATACAGCGTGACATCAGAGACTGGAACACATTATTTAAACCAATACAAATATCAGATACATGCTAAAATGAAAGGTTGCAGGACAACCGGGTTTGGGATGGAGTTCCATTATCAGCAGCACCCCTCCTACACAAAGACACAAAGTAACTTCTGTCACTTCTTGTTTAAACGTACATATGCTGACGAGTAGAAGTCTCTGAAGTCAGTCTGTGTGCAACGTAACTGCTCCAGAGAATCATCCAGCTCACTCAGCTTCTTCAGTCGACTTTCTCCAACCTGCTCAATCCAGCCGCTAACCTGCCAGGACACAAAAACAAAAGAAATGAATGCTGGTGCACTTTTCAAAAGTTCCATACCAGATTTCTGCACATTTTTATGAGAACGTTATCAAACTGATTGAAAGAGTTTGATTACATACATATAATTATTTAAATCGGTTTGATAATGTTCTTAGAAAATATACAGGAATGTGGAAACGTCAATAAAAAATAAAATTAGAAATTCAGACTTTCTGATTTAGCACAACGTTACAGAAAAAAAAGAATGAACAAAAAATAGGCTACATCTCTTACCTCCTTGAACCCTTCTTCCAAAGTTTTAAACTCTATTACAAACTCCAGCTCCTGCATGCACTTATTGGACAGCATGACAAGACGATGGACCGACTCATCAACCTGGTTATACAGACCCGTAACCATCTCGATGGCATCTCTAGAACGAGGCAGAGAGAGAGAGAGAGAGAAGAGAGAGTATATATAAAAAAAGACATTGTTTTTAAAGAAAGACAGACAGCAGCATCTCATTACAATAAAACATGTCGTGCTACTTACCACTTGCTACAAGTGTCTCATTTTTCAATACTAGGTGAATAGGAATATAAATAGGACCCCACCCAGTATAATATTATACCGCAGCCCAGAAGGCATTTACAGTTGTCCAGTGGACTGTGCTGCTCCTAGCTGCTCTGGGCAGCTGTCCCCTTGTTGGATTTCTAACACCCTATCAGTTCCGGGGAGACCGAGGAGAATGGCAGCTGTCCTTTAAAGAACCCCTCTGTCTGAGTGTGTGTGTGTGTGTGCCTGAAGAATTATTCCCTTGGTTCAAACAGCTCTTTAATAGCTCAAGAACAGGATGTAATGCATGTTAAGAGTCATGCTGCCAAATCAAAAATAAATACCTTAGGGGGGGTTGGGGGGGTGGGGGGGTGGGGGGGGGGTTAAGTCAGTTGGAGAAACTTGTAAAACTCAAAGGTTTAAACCTGAATCCCCTTTCCATGAAACTACAATATTCTTTCTGACATTATTTCTTCAAACTCTATGGACTGGAGGCGCCCCCTGCTGTCTGCATGCAACATCACTCTTCAATCACTCAGCAATCAATCCCTGGGGTGCCCCAGTTTGGTGACTCAGTTTCTTCCACATAACCTTTGACATCAAAACAGCTGACACAGGCATGTGTGTGACACAGACACCTTCATGAAGAAATGAACTGACAGAAACAAATCAAGTATACTTTAGATATACTGTAAACAGAAGATCGTTCTGCAACTGTCACCTTCTGACATTCTTGAAAAAAGGCATGGTGCCAAAATGCAGCTTTTTAATACGATCTCGTCTACCAGCAAGACAACTGAGTGTGCTTTCACACTAAATGAGCCAGTTTTCCACAGGCATGTACATGGCTTTCATTATATGTATGGGTTTTTGTTACACACTATTATTAACAATATCCATTAGCACTCTAATAAATACAGAACATCACAGTAAACACTTATCCATTTCACTTCATCGTCCTGTAACTCGATGACAGTGGCGTCACACAGTTTACTAATGCACGTGTTAACTAAAAAGAAAATAAAAGGAGCTGTTTTTTTTTTGGCTTAGGTCAACAAAGTATTAAAATGTAATTTGTGTGATGTCGATATCCTGACGATATCCTAGCAACAACAAGGCAGGACCCTTGAAAACAACAACCCATTCATAACAGGGAATTTCTTCTGAATTATTATGCAAAGTGTTGTGTGGCAGCTTGAGTATGCTGTGAAATAAGGGCTTTGTTCAGACAGTGCACTGAGCAGCATGTCTCTGTGTTACTCTTCTATTGTTTCCCTTCCTAGTTATCAGTAATGTCACTAATGTTGATGAACTTTCCCTTATTAAAATATATCTTGGTAACAGCAGAGCAAAATGTTATAGTAAAGTCTAGTGCAAAGCCTAGTTAGGCATGTTGAAGCACATTTAAAAACATGCCAAACCATGGTGAAATATATGGTAAAAAAAAGTAGTATAAACATGAGAACCCTGCAAAATCAGTGTTAAACTTTTAAAATACCTACAGAATAAGAAAATAAATTAAAAATAAAACGATCAGTACAGAAGCTGGATATCACAGTACAGATTGGCCCCAATTGTGAATGTGAGTAACTTTTTTCATTAAACGAAGCTTTTCTTTTCCTATTATTCCTGTGGTACACCAGCAGCCCTCTAACGCACACACCCTTTCTATAATTAACTAGATAGTCATGGTGCAAACACTACATGCAAAAGTTAAAGATTAATGCTTCAAATAAAGGGTTCTGGTTTTAGGTTACTCATTGTTAAATATTTGCAGTTGAAAGAACACTAACGCCTTTCTTGTGTATTAATAATAATGATGAAGCAGTAAGGCATACAAGTTCAGAACTCGCTTCATCTTCTTGCAGTGGGAAGTGACTCAGTCAGCTTGTATGTAGTTGAGCCAACACTGACCTTGAGATAAATTTGGACTTGCGTATCGACAGCACAACTTGGGGAAAAGCACCATTAAAACCAGACAGGAAAGAGGGAGACAGTTAAAACAATCTTAATTACGCGCTAAAAGAAACAATACAAAAGGATAGTTGAAATGCACTTGCGCAGTTTCTGTTGACTGATTTTAACCAAACAAAGTTCACCTGTAAAAATACTCCCTTTCCCTTTCCTTTAAGGCTAAGAAAGTAAGAACTTCACAGACACACACACACACACACACACTAAGCAATGGTGAACTGTACAGCAGAGAAAGCACTAAGTCTGTCCACACATGTCATCTGTAAAGAATGAACTCCAGTGCGTTCTTTCTCTCACTTCAGTATCACATTGTGTGAAAGAATGTCACAAAACAAGCCTGAGTTATTTTTTGAAAAAGGCATCCCTCTTGGGAAGGCCATAAATCTGACTATCTGTCCATTCAGCCATATATTTGCCATGTCGTTCTCTGGCTCCGATTTCCTTTACTATGAAACAAAACAACAGCTACTGCCACACTGACAAGAGGCAGGCATTATAAAGAACTGTTCTGTGCCACACCAGACCAGGAAAAGAGGTGAGCCAAGGAAAAGTTTTGACTGAACTGAAAGACAAGCTCTCTCATCACCAAAGAATGGAGCAGCTTTAAAAAAAAAAAGTGAAGAAAAAAATAACTTTAGCAAAGACTTTAGTTAGAAAATATTCACATTCCTTCATAAAATACGCTGCAGGGTTGCCAGTTTAAACAAAGAGAAGGTGAGCCTTGAGAGACTCAGGAAAGTATTTGTGAGCTGATGAATGCAACAGGAATGTTAATTACCAATTTCCACAAACTGCTGCTTGGTGGAATTATAGTGGCTGCTAGAGGAAACATACATTTAATTGACAGACACTTCTGTGCTTTTAATCAAGCTAAGATTATTACTTGTAAATAATGTTCCAACTCCTGTTGCTCTACCAGGATGAGCCAGTTATTCTTATTACCGTTCGCTGAAGGTCAGATTTCATGTTATAAAGGACATAATTACTGATGCAGGTCAAGTTTACACTTTGAAACACGTTTTGCAGAACTGATTTAAACAGCAGGTATTCTGTTGTATTATGACTGGCCTCACAAAGCTCATTAGAAGAATAGTCAATGTCACTGCTGAAGCGCAGTGCGAGCAGCTACAAGATGAGAGGCATTGGCTTTATACACCCCAGAATGGGTAACGATACCTGTAACAGCTGCACTGCAGTTTAATACAGTCTGTGCTTAGCTATAAACATTCTAGATGTCTGTTATCAAAGGACCGGCTGGGATTAAACAAGGCTAGACTCTGCCAGCAGTGTACCTGTAATCTTCAGTCAGCGTCACGCAGGACTCCTCTTTCTTCAGTCTGGAAAGGGTGGCTCCTCCCTCCAGCTGCAGCCTGACCAATCGGTTATCTTCAAGAACTCTTTTCATTAGGTCTCTGTACCTCAGGAGTAAAACCTGGGCTTCCTGTGGGAGGGGAAAAAGAACACCATTAACTAATATATGCCTGTCCTTACACAGGCATTGAAAATGAGTATTATGGGTATTTTTTTTTATTTTAAACATAAAAGAGTGTGTATGAAAACTTTTACATTTGTAAAAAGAAAAAAAAAAAAAAGACTCTGCTAAACACCTCAGAACAGGATAAATGGTCAAGCATGTAATCTGACATGTTAAGAAAGAACACAAAGGAACAGATGAAAATCAGGACCCCTCCTGGGAATTTTTCTGTCAACAATGAACATCTCAAAAACCTGACAGTATGCCCCAAGCCCTGTAATCTCCCTGGATTAAACATGTAAGTCACCTGTCACTGTGTTAATCTCCTGCCATTCTCTTGTCTGAGCAAGTTGATCCCCCATTGACATTTGAAGGAGACTGCTATCTGGCTGGTGTGTGGCGTATGTTCTATAGGTGCCGCAGAAGAATGTAGAATGCCTTCAGCTGAATGTCATGGAAACAATTTGCTTCCTTGTCTCTCAGTTTATCTGTCCCTAGACCCCTTCCTGAATTGGTAAAGAATCCTGTTTAGAACTAATATGCCCAGGGAAATCAATATCCCATCACCAGACTCATTTCCCTTTGCATCAACATCAAAGTCCATTTATCCAACCCGCTGAGTAGAGATCGGTTTAGAGAGATACACTTGCCCCCAGGGGTTCCTACAAAGCTTCAAATGAAACCCCTTTTACCATAGATTACACTGGTGCTTCCTGTGTGTAAATAAACCCCAGTCCCTGGTTATCACCCAATAACAGCAGGCAATCCACAGATATTCAAAAGGTCAGCCGAGCCAATTCATTGCATATGCAACGCAAAGCAAGGCCATCAGAAACACAAAGAATTGTATTGCCTCAGTTCAATACAATATAGGAACGTGCATGCTAATCTTTGGAAAGTAATTTCTCAAATGAATGTATTAAAGATTTAGGGTGGAAATCTCGATTTCTTTTGAGGATTTTAGTCTTGATTACGCATTCCAATATTAAAATATGATGTAAGGGATTTGTGCAAGGTTTGCAAGGTCTCACTAGAAATTAACAGTTCTCATTAAGTTTTTGCTGCTGAAACTTTGCTTGGTGAATCTGGTCCTGCAGGCGGCTCTTGGTTTTGCTACTGCAGTGAATAATGACTGTGCTCTGGGCAGCCCCTCGCTGCATGCTGTTTCAGTTACCTCTGCTGTCCCAGGTACTCTACTAGACTCCAGACTGGCAATGGTGACCTGGAGGAAGCCGAACGCTGACCTGCAACACTGTACCAGCTGCTCCAATTTCTGCAAGGGACAGAAATAACATGCATTAACAAAACCTGAATATAAGAAATGCATTCTCAAAAAAGATTGTCAAAAAGTTATATGCACTGGCCAGGAAGATGAACAAAATACCATTATGCATCATCATACAGAAGCCGGAATATTTTACTCATATCCTATTAAGCATTAGCTGTAAACACCCTCAGTCTTTATCCTGGTGTCACTGACAGTCATTTTGCTGGCATATTCTCACAGTCTTCGCTTCTGGACAGACAGCAGGAGCAGTGCATTGTTCTGCTCTGTGCTCTAACTTCTTCCCATTCACTGATCCTTCTCCGTTTACTTCATTATTTACTCTCTGGAAAAGCACCTCCAAATCAGTATGTGCAATTTAAATCCGATTTGCACTCCAAATAACTACCAGGTTACATTCTCACACGAAAACTAAACAGAAAAAACAATTACAACATTTTAATTAACAAAACAATTATAACAAAAACAGCTCTTGGAAGGCAGCAGGTAACACTTTGTGCAGCTATAAAATTAGAAATACAGCAAACAAAAAATATACTCTGCTTGTTTAACTGAGATTGATCTTTTCTTAAAGTCAATGGAATGCATAATTCAGAGAAAAGAAGCTTGTGAGTAATAAATGAAGCACTCTGGCAGCCCGCAAATCAACAAAGATAAAGTTGATTCTTCTAAACACGCAACTTGACTCTGTAAAGGAATGCAGGGCAGTGGAGAGAGAACCTACCGTGCGAAAGCACACCCAGTCGCTGTGGCAGAATGGAAAGGTCCCATCGAACTCCAGTGGAAGCTGAGAGGCGTCCATGTGCTTGTGGAGGGACTTCAGGGATGTGAGGAGTTCGAACTGCGGGAGCAAACAAAAGCCTCGGCTTCGATGACAAAGACAATACATTACATCATCCCGATCTCTGGTCGCAGGTGTGTCTCTCTGCAACGATACCCTTGCGCTCTGACTGGATCCTGCCACTGCACCACCGTACACCCCCCCCCATCCCCCCCCCCCCCCCCCCCAACACCTTCAAGAGAGCTCCAAAACTAAACTAGGATGCAGCGCTAAGACATAAAAACACAACCCACCCCTTCATGTTATAATAGCAGTAACAATACCCAATAACAGCCATTACTAAAAAGGTGTCAATGTAGAAAACAGCTTGGCCACAGTTCACAACAAGACAGATTGGCTCTTTATTCTTCTTCATTGCTGGTTGGGTTGTTGGGTGTAGCCTACAACAACTAGCCTTTGACATGAGCACCATGAGAACATTTTAAACAATGCCATTAATATATTAATCCTGCTACTGAGCAATCTTGTGGAGGGTGGGGCTGCAGTAGCTCGAAGCCAACTGGTCAGCTCCTGACTAAGCAGCAGACCAGCCATGGGGCTGGGAGCAAAGGATCCATATCATTGATTGGAAAATAGTTATTTGTCTTTTACCCGTTCTTATTGATTACTCTTATGTTAGATTTGCATACAGTATGTCAGCTAAAATAGTTCATAGACACAGGAATCTGTTTTGTGCTAAACTATCAGAAAATAAGTTACATTTTCTATTCAAGTTGCCCTAAAAAGAAAAGAAAAACATAAGCAGTATACCTGCATATGGAAGATACTGCCAGACAGTACGTTTTCAGAAAACAGACCCTAAATCAGCGTTATAAAGTGTAACGTCTGCTCGATCAAAGCAAATGGAAGTGCGCTACAAGTTAACAATTCCTTCAGTTAACAAAGCTGAACAGAACCGAGGTGCCTGCAGGGAACTGTTGAAGAAGCCAGGAGCCTGTTACTGGCTATTGTATGTGCTTAGCTGATTTAAACAAACATCAAATACAACCCTTAACTCTTTCTTAATATTACTTCATTGATAAACAGTAGTGCTGGGATGAGACACTTTACTTGTTGCAGCGCCTGTGTTTTTTCAACAACATCTGGTGGTGTGTATTTTTTTTTTTTTTTTTAGCAGAGCATACTGAAGTCTCTGAGCGGTCCATGAATCAGGTTTCTTGCAGGGAAAGACAAAACAGAACCTCTTTTGCAGGCCTGCCATTAGCTGGTGAATGTCCTCTCAAAACCACAGGAGATCAGAGATTCTTATACTGTACCGAGTACCTTCTAACCTTTCATTGCCTGCTAAAACCTCCTAAAACCTGCTAAAAAGCCTGAGAGCAAAGTGATTTGTCACTCCAGACAGAAAAGCACAGGGGTCACTGAGGTCAGAGAGTGCCCTCTGCACAGGATTACACACTGCACTGCAAAACTGAACAGTCGATAACAAAAGACAGTTCAATATATATAATATATATTGTAATATTAAAATTATCAAAAAATGTAGATTTAGAAATAGACGTTGTAGTAGATATATATATACATATATAATTTTAGTTTAGTTTTTTTTCATAATTTCTTCCCAGTTCCCCACTGCAATATCTAACTACCTGCATAGCTGTGGGCTTTTCCATGCGAAAGGTGAGGTCTCTTTCAGCAAGCAGCAGAACAGTGTGAATACAATTAGGGACAGCTTCCTATAAGACAAAGGGTAGTATTTAAACAGCACGCAACATTAACACAATAGCAAGTCATTCAAGGAACGTTAAAACAAGAATTGCATAAATGTTTAATATTTATTAGCATTGAAATCATGCATATTACACTGAGTAATTACAATACTTTCATTGATCTCTATGAGCTTTTCAAGAACAACAGTGACACTAAACAGTGACTACTATCTTGCTTTGAGAATTCATCAGGGTCGCTATTGTTCAAGTACCGCTGGTATGAATTCAGAACCCTAGTCTGCCATCACACCATACTGCCTTGTAAAGCAGCGCTGGGTTAGCCAGGATATTCTTATGGTTTCGTAGATAACATAAGTTTTATTAGCATCAGATGCAAAACAACGTTTCAGTGCAGAACATAACAGCATGTTCCAAATTCTTTGTAATAGAACATGGAGTGGAACAGCCAAGCCCTCAGAGAGCAGAGACGGGTAATGAGATCAGATCCCCGCGCGGAAGCCTGATCCATTACACACACCACTCGGGTGTTCTGCCATTTCTGTCTGGTAATAACAGCCCGGCGAAGGGAGATCAGTTTCCTCTGCTGTCGTTTTCAGCAACGAGTGAAAGGGAAAGAGCAATAGCTGGGTTTCAAAACACAGCCTATACAAGAGTCCCTTCTAGACATTTTGATTTATGTACTCTTCTCAATCCACTGCTGAAGTCCAAGGATATTCTCGAGGCAAACTCTGATTGTTAACGGCAATCACAATCAGTTTCAGATTACATTTAGTTTTTCCTTTTTTGCGAGCTGGTTTTCCTGGATGCAGTGTAGTGGTATCTTGCTTTTGTGCCTCTCACTTCTGCACAGTATATGAATGCCTGGCAGCATTTTTTTATCAAAGTTTATTTCCAGCGCTTGCCTTCAGACTTTTCACTTCCTGTCTGTTGCTGTATTTAGAAAACACACTGTTTTTTTTTTTTTTAGATTGGGGGGTACAGCAGAGCATTATGAAGTGTTTTCAGAAAGTCTGTATCGTAATTACCGTGAGTGCAACGTCCAATCTAAGTTCATTCATCAGCAACAGTAAAGTTAATCAACCTGTCAAAATAATGAAATGACTGAATTGCGTTCAAGGAATCTCACCACCCTCTGGGGAAGTGTAGATCAATACTCGATTCGCTCGAATGCCTGAACATCAGGCAAAAGAAATCTGACTGGGAAAACAGATACCACTTGCTTTGTAGCAAATTAAACAAGTGAAAATTAGGTCAACTGAGATGGCCTTCCCAGAAAAACACAACCATAAACTGGGCTGTCTCAGCAAGCAACCCGGTCCTGATACTGAAAATTATTTCTCAAGTCAAAAAGATCCAGTAAACTTGAGTTTAGCTCTGTGAGTACGCCTCTGATCTATCCATCCATACCGTCTTTTTTTGCTGTACTTGGAAGCTTAGTTTCTTTAATTTCTTTGTTAGCTGACTGGTTCTGATATACATACGAGAGATCCCAGATTCTCCAGTGCAGACATTGTCTGTTTCTTATCACTATTTCCTGCTGGCCAGGTCTTACTAAGCACCTTGTTTCCCACCAGTTTAACAAACTATTCAGATTTGAGCATGAGGGCCTCCAGACGGTTTGTTCTGTTTTTTCTCCACATTCATATCAAAAGGTTCCCACAATTATAAAAGGGTTTAAACTAATAGCTTACTGACATTACAATCTGGATCTGTAAACTTAAACAGTATACTATGCAAAACTATAGTCTCATTCAGATAAAAAAAAAAAAGGTTTGCTGCAAGATTTGATATTATTTACAGAATTTAATTTGTTTTGTTCAAACATCAATGATTTTATTGCATTGCTAAATAAAGAAATGCAAAGTGCATTTCTCAGTGCAAACTAATAACAAGTAAAGAGCTTGCAATGAAAGCTGATATTCAGACTAATTGACGATTTCTCCATTAACCAATTACCCTCTCCATGTTTGCTGAAACCCTGAACCCTTCTGCGGTCCCCTGTAAACAAGGGCTTACTGTTCCGTCTCAGGCCTTGGGGCTGCACTAGGACAAGCTACTTTACATTTTGTTCAAAAGCTTCATCAGCTCAGAGTGAAGCCTTTTTAAATCCTGCTAAGTTATCTATGCCTAACCATAAAAAAAGATGTGCATAAGAAAGAGCAATCAAAAACAGGAACCTGAGGTATTTATTTTTTTGTTTGTTTTTATTTTGTTAGCACCACTGCTTCGTTGCTGGGACTGCCTACAACACAACCACTGGAACCACTGCTCACTGACCTCCTCTCTGTGAAAGATGCAGCCCTGCAAACGGACACGATGTCTGATCAGACCTTTTATTAAGAAGATGCTATCTCTATGAAACACACACCCTTTTGAGATAGCCCGAGGCTATGTTTAATTTGATCAGAGCTATCACTCCATTCGTCACGCTCACAAAAGATCTGGAAACCTGACCCCCAAACCTATTGTTACCTTTCTCTGCCAATGCCGTGAAGGTCATTTCCATACCTACCTATCCAGGAGTAATGTAAATGCAAATTAAGACAGCAACACCCATTATGTTCTATCCCTTTGGCAATGACACTGTAACCTAGACAGGATTATTATCATTTCTCGCTTATTATAGAGTGTAATTTAAAATCCTGTTAGGAACTATGCAAGCAGATTGCTCTGAAGAGCCCTTGCCACAGAGAGATGCTTCATTTCTTTCATACAGTCTAGACAAGCACATTCATTCTTTATTAAAGCACCAATATATTTTTGCACAATCCTTTTATATATATATATAGATACACACACAAAACACAAAACACATTACATATGATATGCTGGATTAAATTAAGCATAACTGAGAGCTTCAGTGAAAGCTTATAGTTTATCAAATGCTTTCAATGCAATACACAGTCATAAATGTACTCATATGAATGAACAGTTTGCTCTGTGCCTGGAGCATCCAATAAATACGCATGAAAAATGATATCCTCTCACATAAATATTTCTAAAGCACATTCCAATAAATGACTTTTTTTTTTCTTTTAGCACAGAATTCCATACAGGCACAGATACGTATTTCTTAAAGCTGAGCAGATTACCAGGTCAATACTGTTGAGAAAACGTCTGAAGCTTAGGATGCTTTTTTTCATCATTATTTGAATACAATCACAAATGAACAATGCCGCTGGGCCTTATTCCTGTTTCTGGAAAAGGAGGAGCACTTCCCGTCGGCTGATTGGATTTCAACACGTTCACATGCGTTAAGAGCACGGTATAAGTTGTAATACTGTTCGACTCTATTACCTGTAGTTGGTTAAATGCTTTGAACAGTGCTGGAACAGGCGAGCATCTACGGGCATCAACCAGAACAGTCAGACCCAGGGTTCGGACCGCCTTCCTGTTCACGTCAAAGAGATCAGACTTTATTCATTTCATCCTCACTCACAAGACGGTACACATTATTAAAAAAGGTTTTCTGTGTTTAACACAAATTGTGTGTTTCCGTCACAGATTATCCTTCGCTACAGTATCGGTGCTATTTCTGCAGCAGACCCTGACATAAAAATGCAACGTTTTTGTACCTAACTCATAGTCTTCAAAAAGAACCAGGTACTGTTTCAATATGCATACAGGCGTAGAATCAGAACGCCATTAAAAAAAAACAGATTTCAATTCTTCATAAAGACATGTCATAAAAATGCCATCTGTGTAACAAAAGCAGAAGCACGATCCAGTAATCAGGGTTGAAGTCTGTTACCTGAGAATTGTGTAGAAATAGACAAGAAGCCGTACAAGCTGGGCGCTGTTGCAATTGGGGTTTAACCAAATCGTGTTCCTGGTTGTGACAATCACAAGGGCACGCCCGCATCTGTCTCTTGTACCTGATGCAAAGAAAAAGAGGAGAAAAAGACTTTAGCTGTGAAACACACAAACTGCCACAATTCTACTCAAGACATCTTGTTTCCTTACTAGCTTTAGTCTAGAGTTTTTTTAAATGCTACTGTATAAGTAAGGATCAAATGAGGTATACTTTGAAGCCCTGAAAGCAAATATTTGAATTGTTTGCTGCAGGTTTTGTAACCCTTTCATGCATGGTGACCTCATATGGGGGCGGATAAAAAAAATAAAAAATAAGCTCTCTTCCAGTCTTTGCATGTGGACATATGGAAGTGCATGATGACCTCATATGAGGATGCCATTTTTCCAAAATATATAAAGCAAAGGAAAATGTTTAATTAAAAATAGATGTATTATGTGTCATGCTGGTAGAAAGCAGCAGCTTTGAGAATAGACAGGGAGTCTCGATTGCAGTGCTGGCACACACCAGGCAAACAGACCACTCCCGAGTCCAGCACAGCAGGGTTGATATCCAGCGCCTGGGTCGGTACAGTCTGCAGCTTTGAAGAGAGGGGAACAAAAGAGAGAGACTCCTGGTGCTTCTGGACCACTCTCTCCTCCCGGCTCACAGCTTCACAGAGCTGCCTGGCAGGAGACACAGGAGCCTCAGCGCCCTGCTCCTTCTGTTCTTCCACACCTACGGGAAAAAGGTACAAATGCATTGATGCGTTCTGAGGAGCTAGACACACATATCCTTAAGGGTTTACTTGCATCTAGATCTGCAGCGTGTTAAAGAGCAGGAGATCTGAAAGACTGTGTTCGAACACACTTACAGTACTCTCACAGAGTACAGTATATGGGAAACGATGGGACTTGGTAGTGGAAAGATTCAGAAACGTTTATGCTTGAAGGAGAAAAGCAAATCCTATATGAGAGCTGAAAAGGATGACTTGTCAGTACAAAGGCATTCCTTTAAATTTACAAACTGCAGTAACGTTCTACAAGCCCCACAACCAAGCTGTGAAAGTCAGGCAGACTCCCGTTTTCTATACACAGAACTGGAAGTCTTGTTTTTGGACAGGAATGCTATTAGAATTCCAGATACGGTAATATAAAATAACACCTACAGTACAGAATACTACTCTCCGAATCCATGCCCCACAGCTGGTTTCAATTCACTTTTAAACTTTGGAGTGAGGCCCTGCGGTCTGCCCTGGGTTTGTCAAGACTTAACCTGCTGTTTGAATGACTCTTTGAGTAAGCACCAGCGTGGTCAGCTTTCCAGGGCCCTGGCACTTGTTTTATAGACTGTTCCACTGCTGATATACAGCAATGGTCTCTGCCAGAAAGATGCACAAGGCTTATTAGAGATCGAGTGAGTTAAAAGTGCTGACACCTGAGCCCCGCACAGCAAGTGGATATACTTCCTGCCAACCAAACAAGTGGAATATCTGACCCAATGTTTAGACTTGCTTTGACTGCAAAAAAGACTTCATATATACCATACTCTCAAATTCATTATTGTTGGCAGTTAATATTTTTCTGGGCACCACTACTTTGTTTTCTTTTCTTGCTTTTTTTGCTTTGTAAAATGAACTGTATAGTTACCAGATTTTTATTTCAATCTGGACACACTTCAACCTCGACAAAGCATGTACAACACTGTCATATCAGCCCTGTGAAATACACAATAAAGACCCAAAGAAATGTGGCATAACTACAGCATATAATTGCTTTCTTTCCTTGAATCTACCCAGGGCAGTTAACTGAAGCCTACACTGTGCATCATACTGTATATCATGTCTATGTTTTTACATTCCAAAGTTTAGTGTGTATCAACTGAGATCGTCAAATCCATTAATAAATGTCATTATAGAAGCAGAATGAATCTATTGTGTGTGAGAAACTGAGCTCTGATCTACCGCAAACCATATAGTGTACATACAAAATACACTCACAGAACTCTATTATGCTATGAGGCTTATAGAATTATATGTCTGTTTTCAGAACATTTGACTTTTAGGCTGTGATTTATGAACATGCTAAATGAACAAACAATGGGTCGATCAAGGGTGGTGATTACAGAAGGCTGTTTGTAACACATTAATGAACTCTGAAGCTTGCTATGTTTTTTTTTCTTTTCCAGGACTGTTTCTCGCTCAAGCTTACAGTACCACCCACCTGGACACAGGAGCAGTGCCATCCATCTCTATGTATTTTGAAAACAACAAACTAAACTTGTCATCATCTCTTAATACAGTCTGCCCTCACAGCCCAGCACTGCTATGCTCCACTTGCAGCCATATGTTACTTAACACCTCTCCCACTTTAAAAGTAAACACTGCTATTAAATTACACGATCGCTGAAAAAAACCAAAGCTGTTGTGAATGAGTACGATTCATGAGGTTAAACCACAGTAACTATATTTGATCAGTTCTCTTTGACGTAACTTTTCTGAGTTGGGTACAGAACGTGGGATTCTATGAGGTGTGTCCACGGCTGGAAGACACTGTGAATATTTTTTTAAACAGTTCAGACACTTCTTGCAAACAGATAACATTTTTGTTTTCCCTAATACTGCAATCACAGTGGAAATATCTTTAACACTAATTCAACAAAGACAATACCTCTACAGTATATCGTTATTGTCTCTGATGTCCAGACAGGAAGCAGAACAAGACACACTCTCACTATCCAGCTCTCTAGACGGCTTCACCAGTGATCAAACAAGCAGACTCTTAAAGAACATTGAACGGAATGATTTCGCAAAAATGTGCATGCTAATGCAGGAAATCTATGCAGTTAAGATACGGGCAAGAGCAATGTTTGCCAAGTTGGTATTCACAAAACAGGATAATGACTGTTGAAAGGGGCAAAAGAATCACACTTTGCAGTATATATTGGAAACTATAATAACATAATGTACACATATTATACTGTTCATGACTCCTTCAGTTCAGAATGATCTATCACCTATTTACAGTGTGTATCTTCCTTTCCACAGTGTTTTGGAAGGATCCCCTTGGAGTCCTGATTTACGACTTCCTTGCCAGAATATAGGGGAGGAAGTAAGCACCACCACTCTTAAGTATACCCGTGATTGGTTTTCATTTTAAGCAATGTAATCAACAACACGACTTCACACTAATTTCCATTCCAGCACAGGGCAACAGTCATGAAGCAGGTGGAACATAAAAAGTATGCAGGGCTTTTTTTAGACACAAATTTTCCTATTTTGCTTTTCAACAAGATCATTAGGAGAAGAAAATGACTACTAATGCAAAACTAACAGTAAAAATAGACCTAATCATAACTACCACAATATCTTTTATTTTTTCCCTTGTGGGAACAAAAATGTAATCAGGAAAATACCCTAAAATAAATCTCAACCCTTCAACAACCAATCTTCACATTTTTTAAAACAGGATATTCATTTTAATAATAATAATATCCACCCTAACTTGCTGTATTGTGAGTGTACAGTACAAGGATGTGGTCTTGCTTTCTCCTTTCTCACAGAATGAAACACAGCCATGAGGCACTGTATCACTTCACTGTGTAACCTGTGCACACGGAGTGATAGTCTGTAATTGACTGCTACAGTCCCCAGGCAGAAACCCTGTTAAAATGTCTTTTTAATGTCTAGAATTAGAACAGACAACAGTCTATTTTAATCCGGTCAGCATAACTAGGATAACTAATTAAACTTATACTGCAAAATAAATCAAAAGGACATATATCAAATGAAGAAGAAACATAATTGATAAATTGAAAAATCACTATTTTAATAACTAGATACAACGTTTCTACTTCCACCTTCAGAGAGCAATTCTCTTGAATTCTCTACAGTATGTGATTCGTTTTCCTGCCTGCTGGTATTCTCCTGTATACAACATGAGACTAATACAGGATACTGGGCAGCAGTGGCAGCGGGCAAAGCTCAGGTAGGAGGGTTCCTTATGGTCATTTCACGTCAATGGAAGCTTTGTACAGTATCATTAAATGATCTTTTCAATGTTGATGATTGACTACCTAGTTGAAGTCAGATCCCAGCTTCACAGTGATATAAAAAAAAAAAAATCATTAAAATCCCAAATCAGATCATCACATTGCATAAGAAGGAAATAGAGAGAGGACAGAATAGATCATTGAACATTATATATATAAAACATTGAAGATACTGTCTACCTTTCTGGTGTGATTCCATTGAAGTATCCTGATCCCCACCTACAGAGCTGGGAATTACTTTCAGAGTCATTTCAGGCTTGTTTCTTTGTTCCTCCCTGCCCTGTGCAAGTGTCTCAGAGAAACCAGTTCCACCCATACACACAGCATCCTCCAGTCTCTGGTGCTGTGCTGCTGTGGCTGGTAATGAACGGCCATCCTCCAATGCCATTGTATTAGCCAACTTATCGCTGCAGCTCTCATCGCCATTCTTTTCTATGTGTAACCCAGCGGGACGTTCCGAACTTGTCAGATCTGAAACGGAATGCAATCCTGCCGATTCTCTATCGACCGCACTGTTACTAAAAGGGATTTCTGAGCTCTCAGTTGCGCATTCCATACTTCTGTCCTCACCTGTAACTGTGCTTGGTTTGTGCTCTGTTTCTACCTGATCGGAAGCCTCCCTGCAACTCGCTTCCTGCAATGGGCAGCCTATTTCCTTCGCGTCTCTATCACCTGTGCTTGCAGGCGAGACTCCATCCTCGTCAGGTGTTCCCGAATGTGATAAAGCCAGCTGTGAATGTGAGGTGGTCTGTGTGGAATGTCCGTGCATGACCCCTTTGTGTCCTGCCCTGTCAGCATTGCCATTAGGTTCTTCGGTCTCTGTGGATTCTACACTAGCTGAGTCCTTGCTTACCAGATCAGCCTCCTGTGGCCTTTCCTCCCCATTACAAACACGTCCATTGACACAGTCTCGGTCCTGCACTTCAGCTGAACAGCCTACCTGTTCCTTTGAAGTGCTTTTAAAATGGGAGAGACCCGGTTCCAGCTCATCGCCATGTGTCTTCTGGGATGACACAGCACGGTCTGCGCTAAACAACAATGGGCTAGCTGCTGCGGTGCTCACATCTGAGGGCTCACACAAGGGATTAATGTGCTCGGGTATTGGGTTGGCTTTGTGCTGGGGATCAACGCTCTGGGTAAGTAACTGGCCACAATCGCTGCTGTACTCCCTTTGTGTATGCGCTTGTTGCTGGGATTGTTCAGTGAAAGAAGCAGGAGAGGCATTGATCAGTGCGCTGTCATTCTCATCACAGGCTCTGTCATGGGTGTCTCTTAGGCTGTGCATCATGTCTGTTGTGATTAATGGACGACTATTACCACTCTCAACAACAACAACCACCACCCCCTTTTCTCTTTCTGGAATCCCTCTGCATTCCTGTAAATCATCAGAGTTACTCTCACAACTTAATAAGTTATCACTGAAATCTGTCTGAATTCCATGACTTGGCGAGTGTGTATTACAGCTGCTGCTGTGACTAGGCAGCCCTTTGTTCAGAGTGCTGCTCTCTTCACATCCCTGTACATCAGGAACTCCACTGATACAGCCTGGCTCTTTCAGAGAACCTGAATCAGGCACAGCTGTAACAATCTCCTGTGTTATACCTTCCATATCATTTAAAGTGCTGTCTACTCTCGCCCCAACTGCCCCATTCACCTTCCCTTCTTCTGCTGGGCTGCCAGTTCTTATGCCAATAGATGTGCTTGTTGATTTTGAGCAGAACCCGCTTGGCGCGTTCAGGTTCTGTTCTATAAGGTTCGTACAGATCAAGGTTTGCAAACAAGTGCTATTATTCTGACAGTCAGATGTTTTTGCTTCCAAGAAAGTCTTTGGTTTATTTCGATTCCTATAATTCAGGCTTATAGATTCAGTCAAAGAGCCTTTCTGTGGGAAAAACCTGGGCAAGGGGAAGTCTGCCAGTTCGACATACTCCCCTTCAAGGTCCTGGTCGAACTCCTCTGACATGTTATCCGAGAGGTCTAACCAGTTCACAGCATCGAAGCAGGGCTGACTGGAAGTCCTCCGGATGTCGGGTCCTTTTTGCATCTGCCCCTTGGAGGCCGAGGGGCCTGAACTGTTTGCCAAGCGCTGGCTTTCCTGCAATGCTTTCGGGCAAGTCCCGTCACCTGAAGCTCTAGCGATCCCCGACACGTTCTCGATCATTCTCGGTTTGTTCCTGAACTCTGGTCGGACCACCTCCTCCCAAGGCACCCGAAAGATGTTGCTGTCAGTAGATAAGAGGCAGTGTTCCAGAGCTGTTCCCATGCGCTCCTGGTTAATTGAATCCAGCCATTCCGTGGTGAAAATGGAAGTGTACGTTATCTCCGGCACCTCCAGCTCCTCTACATTGTGCCCGTCCCTCGCTAAGCATTTCAACACTATCCGCGGGGTGTTCTTCAAGTACGGCACTGCTTGCAGGTAGAAATCTCCTGGCTGTAGGGATCGCCAGTCTAGGGAAGCCAGATGGACTACAATCTTCTCATGAATGCACAAAGGCCAGCCTTCATGACGAAAGAGATTCCCACAGTACTGGACCTGTTAAAAAAAAAAAAAAAAGTGAATAATCTTGATCTGGAATGTGCCGTTTAAAAAAACCTAAACATGGTCATGTTTCTACTGCTTCAGCGACTGATTGTTACCTTATTATTATAAACAACCCGTAAGAAATGTTTTCCATAGTAAAAGCATTGCAAAGTGTAATAAAGCATAGTGAAAGCATGCAAAGAATAGGTAAGCATTGTAAAGAAAAATGAGGTATGACAAAACGTACTGATAAACATAGCAAAGCCATGGGGAAAGCATAGATTGAAAATATTGTAAATGTGCACACAATCCAGTACTAGACTAGAAATGAATCCAACAGGTGCAAGAAGTAGAAGAGGATCACTGTGGCACCCTATCGAGAGAACTATAATGAAATTCATTCAGTATTTAATATGTCAGGGGTTCTTTTAGCTTTCCATCTCAAGCTCTTGTAACAATGGAACTTTATTGCAGCCTACAGAGGGTCACTTTGTGCAGCTTTAGTGTATTTGGTTACATATAGGAAGCCAGTGGATATTTACCTCTGTCAAACCATAGCTATGAGAAGCACAGGTAGAACATCATTATTTATCAGATGCTGAGGCTTTTCTTCCTGTATCTGGATATACAGTTGCATGCTCTCAAAAGCAAGAGGTTGGTGCTGGTGGTGATGAGTGTCTAGATTCTGCCCCCCACACTGCATAGGATTTGATTTCAGTAAAGATCTGATCACTGCAAGCACAGAGCTGGTCATCGCAGTCCCGAGAGATTGAGAGGGAGAGTGGGAGGGGGGTAGAGAGAGAGAGAGAGAGAGAGAGAGAGAGAGAGAGAGAGAGAGAGAGAGAGAGAGAGAGAAAAAGAGTTGGGGAGAGAAAGATAGAGTCGGAAGAAGAGGGGATTGGGAGAGGGCTGAGGAACAGAGGGATAGATATTCTTCCACTAGCATTGATTTCACAGTAGAATTTAATTCACATAATAAATAGTTGAGCGGTTTCCAATCTTAGAATTAGATTGGACTCATACTATTTTTGGGGGGGGGTTTCTGCCAAAAAAAAATACACAGCAATTTTAAAAGCACTCTGATGGCACCACTGAGGTTTGTTCTTCTCACACTAGGGACATCACTTACATTCACCTTGTAAAACACCTACAGAAGTACAGCCCTGTAAAAAGGATCAGCCTGTTTATTAAAAGCTACAAAAGGAACATAGTTTCTGGGATGCTTTCCAGGGTGGAGGGTACACTGAATCAATAGACTTTTAAAAGCCGGATCTTAGGAGGTGAGAACTTGCCAATGTTCAACAGCAGTGTAACCGCATGGAACAATATCTACAAATCTCTGCGTCACATGAAACAATTACAAACAAAGGTCGTCAGTTTTACAGTCTTATTATTTACAGAAACACGACGGTGTGTCTACCTGATGAAAACTCCTCATTCTCCTGCGAGTCGGACCGTATTCATGGCAAAAACTAAAAGAGGAGCACAACGTTTTTAGACAGAGCACAAGGAGTAGCCTATAGGCACTAATGTTCTCCAATCCGGTGGCAGCAGAGGCCCCCAACAGGAAATGAAAGATTCTTATCCAGCCTTTCAGACGCTGTCTTACTGTGCTGGTGTACCAGCAATGTCCATCAAGTTAAACAATAACACAAAGCGATATCCATCACTAGCCTCTTGAAGAAGCTCTGCGTTAGCAACACGACTGCCACATCAGAGTTCATCAAGACACGTCCGCACTTTTATCACATCCTGTACATTGTAACATCAAGAAATGCTAAAAGGGAGTTGATAGATTCAATGATAAACACTTCAACTAGTCTTTTTCAATGCTTTTTCATTTTCTATCGAGTGTTTTATACCAGGGGTTTTCAACTTTTGTTTGACACTGTACACCTTGTGTCGGGTGGTTTCAGCTTGTACCCCTTTATAATTTCCGCCCACTGAATGGTACCACAGTTGCAATAAAATGTAGAATAATCGTGTTCTTTTTTCCCCCACTTATTTAATATATAATTTTTCACAACAGTCTGGGACTGACAAATTGCTGTGACAGAAAACCAAACAGATGGCTTCATTCTGAAAACGTAATTACATGTCTTTGGATGGAAATAATTAAAAGGCAGTATTTGTGCTTCACTGATAGTACAAATTGAAAACAGCAAAGATCATGAGCAGCACAGACCGCTCTCCAGGTACTATCGCCAGACGCCTGCTTCACCTGTATCTCAGAGTGGAAATCCACGCAATCAAAATTGTGCATGCTGTACAGGTGGAAAATGTGGACATGCTAGATTCTGTGTTTTTTTTTCATTAGCAGTTCACTTTGAGCTGCTAAACAAAGATTAAATAAGCATTCACCATGGTTTAGAGAATATATAATACCGTTAAAAAAAAAATTAATATCTTTATTTTCTCTTACTTTCATTTTATTTGTGCATTTCTGAGTTGTTCTGCGTACCCCCTGACCCTTAGGCGTACCCCTGGTTGAAAACCCGTTTTATGGATGAAATATCCACGGCATCACAAGGTCCACTTGATATCAAGAAGAAACAACAGATATCTCCAATACGCCTTCAAACGTCTTCTCCTCTAAACATCTGCCTAAGTGAAGTGCTATGGCGTGTTTGATGACTCTGGCTGGTAAGTTGTAAGATCCTGCTCAGAGTACCCAGTGATGCTCGAGATAAGACATCTGATGCTGTTTGTGGAAATCATCTAAACGGGTCTGAAATGCATCCCTTTTACCACGAGAGCCAGTCAACAGGCAGCTATTTATGAATCATTTCGTGTGCACTGCAGACAAAGTACCTTTATAAAACCAAAGCTGCATATTCAAGATGAATGTCATTTACAAATAATGAGCAGGAAAAAAACAAAATCCTTGTAATAGTTTTCTGGGCTATAAATCCGGGTGAGGTGTGGTTACACCGATAATACAATTTTTGGCTAGCATGTTTAACTGATGATAACACTGCATTACTGTAATGAATTTAAACAGCCTGGATCAATTGTTGAATTTCAGTAGGACCAGCGATGTAATGAAGTTAATTCAACACAGGTCGAGTGTCTGAATGTGCACAGGAATCACAGGTCAGCATTTTAATGACTTAATCCCAGCATTGTGCTTTCAGCTTTCAATGCTGAGATGATTTAGGCTACCTTCATGAAACTATAAGCAGATAAGGTGTCCCACTGTTATCCGGCTGTATGGGGACACAGCAACAGCAAAGGGTCTCCTCATTGACATGCAATAAAAAAGGCAGGATTTCTAAATACTCTTGGAGGATTCTGCACAAGATGGGCTGGTTCACAATGCTTTGCTTTATGCCCCACTGTTGTCCCGAAAGCAATTTCAATCTGCAAAAAGGATTTGCAGGTCCTTGCATTCTAGCAATGTTAGCAACAGCAGAATGAATTCTGTCGTAAAAATAGCACGCTCGCTCAATGAGGGTCACCATGACACCCCCCCCCCCCCCCCCCCACATCACTCTGAAAATGAAGGGGTAATGGTTAACTAGAGAAAGGCTTTGCCTAGCCTACTAGTGGAAACAGCAGAAGAACTATCTAAAAGCCACGGCAATTGCTTTTTTTAATGAAAGAAATATGACATTATAAGAAAAGAGAAATTATATATACATATATATATTTTTTTATTATTATTTTTTTTTTCCCCACTGGTATACAAATTAATAATATCCCTCCCAGCCATGTTTTTAAATCTATTTTACAAAATAAAGTTGCTCTCTACTATGGATTACACGACACGTTTCATACTGCTAGCTTCAGTTTTTGTTTTCACTGTTTTTCATCAGCCTCACTGTTGATTGTAGGAGACCATCACAGTGTTGCCAACTCCACAAAGCAGGAAGCCTCAGAGTAACCTCACAGAGCTGCTATTGAGATATTCTAAAGTCGCCAAAAATGTCGCTAAACAACTCACCACTTCTCTCAAAATCGCTTAACCATTAAAAGTAAACATCAATGTAAACAATATTATAATAGTATTAATGACGGTTGATCATTTTTAAATGTTTTATATTTGTCTGGATTATCTAGCTGTACAGAGTCAGTTTGATGTAATTGATTCACATTAACTTTATTGTAACATTATGCATCACTTATCACAGATTTAGTACATTATGTTTGTTTAAATAATTGATGTGGTTTGTTTCCGTTAGAAGGAGCAGCTGTAGTTATTTGCACTATGATTGATTAGCAGGTCACTCTGGATCTCTTTGGTTCACAGCCGCCGCCAGTCTCTGCAGCATCTTTTCAAAGCTGCGCTGGGCTGCGCAGGATCTGCACACGTTTCTGCGGGTGGAGTAGAGTGACGTCACGCAGCAGCCCTCGAAAAATGCGCATCTCTGCGATTCTGTCCAGAACTGTGCAGATCTGCTCTATAAGATCGCCACCACTGTACTATTTCAGGAGGGGAGAAGCGTGGTGTATTGAGCTGCTTGTGACCGATACTGTGATAAAACACTTTGGAGACTTCTTTCTCTGAAAATCACTGTTGTCGGCAGGGAACGTCTCTACATTTGTTGCTAGTCACTTTGACATTGTTTTTTTCACTAGGGAAACACAAAAGTAGCTAGATCTAGTGACAAAATCGCTAAGTTGGCAACAATGGACCTCATGCTGCTGCAGTGGCACTCCTGTTGGGAGAGGATGGGCTTTGCCAGAAAGCCTGCTCACAATTACCAGCCAGCTGCAGGGCTGGCTGGAGAAGGATCTGCAATAACATCTTCGCTTTCCTACCGCTGTGTCAATGTAAACCGAACTACCGAAGAGCAATAATGAAAAGCCAAATTTGCTGACACTTAAGTAAAAGGAGTACCACTGGCTTTAGCCTTTTAAGAACGTCAGCGCGCATTTAAGCTACTTGATGAAATGCTACAGCAGTTTTGAATTAATTGTGGGTTAGTCATTAAATAGATTTTCTGCGATATTTTGCTGAACTTTTTCCACTGATGCGGTTACTTACACAGGCATCCTGCTGAATACACTGAAGGATGTGCTTGGAAGGGAGCAGGAAATCAATGAGATAGCGCAGTCCGTCACCACGGTAGGTTTTCTCCACTACATCAAAGACCTGGCACAGGACTGTGCCTGCAGTGGCCTCGAATGGGGGGTACAGCGCTGACAGGGTGCTCTGTATGCAGCTGTCCAGCGAGTCACAATCCTGCGGGAAGAAGAGCAATTACAAATAAAACTTACAAAAGGGTAATCATACATTTACATTCTGTCTTGCTTTAGGGGAAAAAAAGTCCTCCTTAGTTAAACACCTTTCACTGAAGGAGATTTAAACCGAGGCTCTCTTTTCAAAACACAGCGCAAAAAAAACCCAACCTATTTGAAACGTGATCAGTGAACGAAGGAGGAAACCTGAGACCGGTGCCTGCTAATGATATTAACAAGGATTGGGGTAATAAAGGAAGGCGAGGGTCTGCTGCTTGCTGCCTGCTGCACACATTCACGGCTCAGCTCTACACTGACTAGACTGTTTGGCGAGGATTATGCTGCTGATTATATAAGGTTCCCACGGGATACTCGAGTAACAGAATGACAGGTGCAGCTGTCCAAACAGAATCACGGAGCTCCTCTCCTGTGGACTTCCTGTAGCTGGCTAGTGCAGGCGGCACAGGAGATCGATCAGGGGACGAGACAGAGAAGGCAAGAGAAAGCACATGGTTCACTCTGTTGTGTAATCCAGAGGCGATATAGATATTATCACAAAACAGCAGCTTTATATACTGTACAGTACAGCATGCAACAATGTTAAAATACGATTCACATAATCGTATCTTTCCATAATTATTTTGTTCATGATTATCCGGTTTACCATAAACCTTCCAAATAAGCGACCGGGACACGTACATGCGATATAGCATGAGTGTGCCAGCAAATCCAACCAGTCTGTCAGTGTGATCCTGCTTCAGCAACAGAACCGGCTTCATACCAATGCTTGGAATGCATTTTCACTTATGGCTGGTTCCAAGATACTGTTACATTAATTCTAGGTAAACAGTCAATGACTTAAAAGGTGTCATTTCAAATGCTGTGAATCACAAACTAGACTAGTATTTCTAGTCCGTAATTAAATACTGTAAAAATTACTCGTTCTGTTGTTCAGAGAGTTAGAGGACAGCAGAAAATAAAATAAACAGTAGCTATACCGGTACTGCACAGTCCCTCCCAACCTTGCCATAGCAGCTTGGCAACGGCATGGCACAGTCCCAGTATGAACATGACATGGCACAGTCCCCGTATGAACATGACATGGCACAGTCCCAGTATGAACATGACATGGCACAGTCCCAGTATGAACATGACATGGCACAGTCCCCGTATGAACATGACATGGCACAGTCCCAGTATGAACATGACATGGCACAGTCCCAGTATGAACATGACATGGCACAGTCCCAGTATGAACATACGTCTCAGTACGTCATCAAGTTCTCTCCAGCTTCAATAAATAAACTGAACTGAGATTAAAAAATGAAATTTAACAACATACATCAACCCACAGTTTCAGTCTTAAAATGGGTGCATGACTATTCTGTTTACATCATAACAAAATGTCATTTACTATAAACAATGGGCTGTAATTCCTGGTAGTCTAAGTTAAGTGTAAGTCAGCAGCCTTTAGTTAACCATAAACATGAACATTTTAAACATGTTTCTAAAACTGGATTTTCAAATTGCCTTTACAACTTTATTAAGCAACAAAAGAGGTGTTTCTGAAAGTACCATATGCAGGTTTCAAAATACGTTTTTTTTTCTGATTGGTGACTAGATTCTTTCTCCTCTATGCATATGGGACACTGGGTTAATGAGACAGAGGGAGGAAGCAATTTCGTGCTATAGTTCCATATGATAATACACACACAGTTCAAAGGAAGCAAGAGGAGAGCAGGGAGTGGGGAGCGCACTGCAACAGGGAGAGAGGTTCCATGGAGCGTACACTTTAGCACAGATCGCATATAGAAGACAGTAGTTAAAAAATAAAGATTATACTATGTGATTAGAAAAAAACTCAATCACCAGACGGATGGACAGAATAGTCCCCTTGATAAAAGATTTAGTTAGACAAGGAGTGACACAAGGTCTTAACACTGGCTACAATGACAATTGTAAAATCTTGGCATTATATTGGTAGATGACTTGGAACCACTACATCATGGAAACCGACCACAGCTTGTATTCTACTGCAGTAATCAGAAGCAGATTGCAGCTGTTGCTATGAAAAGAACATTTATATAGGCTCATTTCACCTTTTTATTATCATTTTTAAATTGCTAAAAGATCAATATTAGTCCGCTGCAACACCTGACACCACCTTAAAACTGGTTAATAAAGAAAAAAAAAAACTATTTTCCAACTCAGTCGTTACCATGAAAACCAAATACAACTTGTCCTCACTGAAATACCGAGCCTACTGCATAATCCAACTGCCTTTTGAGAAAGCATAAAAAGAGGTTGCTAAAACAGCAGTGTGTGTAGAGCTATTAAAATAAAGCTGGCATCTCCTCTGTGCTTTAACACTTTCTGTCCTTATCATAACATGTGCCGTCGGAAATCCCTAGTTCCCAGTCTGAGGTAGTGCAGAAATACAGTATAGGAAAAAAATCATAACATTTGTCCGGTTCATGTCTATAGTTTATTCTTCAGCTCGACAAGAATAATTCAGGACTGAAAGGGTTAAAAAGATTTTCACCAACTTCACCAGACATCTTCATCAAAAAAGAAAGATCTGCAGTCAATGAAGCAGACACTGCAGTACGGTAGAGTCTAAAAGAATCTTCTTGTCTTGGTAACAACCCTCTCAGCATTAAAAACAATTCACCAAGTAGCTCCTAAACGTGATATTCCAAACCTGTCTTCCCTTACAGTACCTGTGCACAGCATGTATCCTAGTTGATACAACAAGTTACTTGGCCGATGGAATTATTTACACTAATGCTATATCGCTTTGATTTCTTATAAACAAGTATGGGCATGTTCCTGGGCTGGTAAAAATAAATAAATATATATTTACAGTATATATCATTCCTACATGGAGGTAACTGTAAAAACATTTGCAGTCTCAGCCTGGCATTACTATCAATCCCTTTTAGAAAAATACAGTTTGCATTGTTAACAAAAAAAAAAGCAGCCTGTTTTGTCAGCCCTTTACCAGGGCTGTCGATCACTGTACACCATGCCTTCTTTATATACATGTGTATTGTTCGATGATCCACCAGTGTTCAGTAACAGGGCAGACTGTGCACACTGGCTTTAGGAGTACCATAGATAGATTTCACATTTCCTACACTGACATTAGGTCTCACGCGTGGCGCTCTGATCATTTCTTCATGAACAGTAACAGTAAACCCTCTTCATCTGACAACATGGTTTGCAGTCAAAAGTAAAACAGGGCGTACTCTAAAATGGCACTTGAGCAGTAATAAAAAAATTAAAAGCTTACAGCTATAAAACACGTCCACGTGAAAAACGATTACAACACAAGGGATTTTACCTTGACTAAAAGACAGACATAAAACTGCTTTCTCCTGACAGCAACAGCTGGTTACGACCCAAGTTCAAATGTGCTGTAATAAGATTAAGAGCTCTTCTAATACCAGCATTCAGAAGTTAGTCCAGAAAAAATAAATTATACTAAGTAATTATTATCTGCGTTCCTGTGATTCTGCCAACCTGTTCGTTCCAAGGGTTGGCAAGTGTTTGGGTAAAATGTTCTTTGCATATCGGCTTCCAAAACTTTTCAAGTCTTTTAACCATAATATAAGGGGTACATCTGATAAGTCTCTCTTTTAATTTTTTTTTTAAATGATCGAAGCCCTAAGTTGTTTAGGGCTTCTTGTAATTGTTTTGATCCTGATTAAGGATCCGCACATGTTCGGGTGAATGTCCTTTACTTATGACTCCTAAAATGATTAAGTCAGAACCACACATGACATTGTGTTCTTTTACTGTATATGTTTGTTGACAGGACTCCCCTTGTAAATGAGATCTAGGTCTGAATGGGTTAAATTCCTGCAAATAGTTTCTTTCTGTACGGATAAGAGAGGTGCTGAAGTGAACTAGGCAATGCTCCAGCTCCGTTAGACTGCTACAATCCAGGGAGATGTCTGCTGCTGCAATACACTACGAGGCCAGCACATGTACAGGATATTCAGCACAGCACATCTAAGAGAGACTGTGCCGTCAGTGCCTTATAAACATACCTTTAGTGCAGTAGGGATCACGTTAAAGAAACAATAAACACATTTTCAACAGCAAGGGCTACAAGATCAGGTATCCCCTTCTAATCTACATTTACAACAACTTTAAAAAGAGCCCCATATTCACTAAAGAAATGGAATCAAGAGCCAATTAAATGAACTCACATCTTATGTACAGTATCCAAACAGATTTTAGCTGCAATAATACCATTCATTACTTGACTAAGCCAGTTTTTCTTTTTACAGAATGCAACTAAACAATGAAGAGCCACAGTAACACAAACAAATATTACAAAGACTTCAAATCTTTACCTGCAAACGGTCTCTTCGTAAACTTAAGAGCAAGAAAATGATTTTGATTGTTCCACAGCTACCGGGGATAAACAAAATACCCTCAGCACCCAAAAAAACCCTAGTATTAAAATCAAAAGCAATAAAAACACACAAGCACGAACCAACACGAGTGTGTTTAACATCCATGAAAGCCTCCTTCCAGTCTGAGAGGCCCGGCTCTTCTGTATTTATCCTGAGATATTCTCTCTGATAACATGCCAACTGCAGCACTTCAAACAAATCAGAGACTTTAATGTCTCAGAAATTCTCCCTGTAATACACAAGCTCTAACAGTGTTAATGGGGTCCTAGATTTTCTGTGAATATTTAGTCCTTTAATTCGAATTACGAAAAGCTAAGAGAAAGCATTTCAAGCTGAATTACAAAAGGCAGAAGAACTTTCCGAAATGCAAAACCTAAACGACTAAAGCGATTACAAAACGAAATACTGCAGAATTATTTAATTAAAAAAGAAATATCTCCCATAATGCAATTGCAAACGAGGAAGAGATCTGAAAAGTATGCCTCTTCACATAGAGATTTCCTGTGGAACAAAGGTACTTTAAATTATAATGCATGGTACCTTGCCACACAACCCCACTATGTAGGGAAGCCAATGCTCTGGGGAGCTACAGCATGATTACTTTGTTGACATTGTCTTCAGCTTTAGTTAGAAATTGTTTTGTTTTGAGCAACATCCCTGATAACACAATACAAATACAAACACTGTGTTCTACGCACTATATCCTAACGTTCCCGTGAGAAGCTGCACTAGCAGCACTGTCCTTTGTAAATACAAAGTGTTAATCAGTGACCTCAGAATCATTTGTGTGAGTCTGCCCTACCCCTCGGTGCCCCTACTTGTACAGTAATGCTTCTACAGTAACCCCCCCCACCCCCCATGTATGAACACGTGTTGGAATGGGAGAGTGGTTGGGAACAGCTGCTGATCCACCACCACGTTCTCACGGAAGGGTCTGGGTCGCATTCATAACAAGTCTTGTTTACTTTATAGAGTCAGAAACGTGAACTCCCGTCAGCTCATTGTTCTCTCCACAAAGCAGGGACAGACATAAGACTCCCATTGTACAGATCCATTCCTGGTTTTACTATGAGTAATAAGACACACCTTGGTACCTATACACTGTGGCTAATCAAGCTCATGGTAAAGCCTGGAATGGAGTCGGTGAAACTGTTATGCAACAGGAGTCTTATTTCCATCCCTGATAAAGCCTGACCTCATTAAGTCTCTCTGTCTGATGAAACCATCACTGTGCAAATCCTGCAGTGCTAGAGCCCAATACTACAGTATACTCAAAGAAACATGATACATTTAATGACAAACGTTTCTGTAGCACCCCTCAGCTGGCCTGGAATGACTGTTCCCTTTCCAGCACCATGCAGCTACTGTAACCTCATCACTAACATGGAATGGAATAACACACCATTGGTGAACAAGGTGATAAAGGCTGATAAGCTATAAACTGTAAGCCATTATTCCTCTTGAAGTTCAGAACCCTTTCTTCTCAGTCAAACAGGTGTTCCTCCCCTGTATCTCTTCTGTAAATTCACTATCTAATCTAAACAAGGACAGACACAGTTTCCAGCATTGTACCTAACCCTGCAAGCATGCAATGTCTTAGCATATGTGATAATAAAACAAATCGCTGGCTTTGAAAAAATTACCTTTGCAAGAATTAATAAAACTGAACAGTGAAATCAAACATACAGTGCTCTATTATAATCTGTGTACGGCGACTTTACTCAAATATCTGTTAGTCTGTTAGTTCACTGAAAGAAAATGACCCTGAATGACACATGCTGCTTGATATTCTGGTAAAAAGGGGGATCTTGTGGGATTCTTCACAGCTGATTCACAGATAAGGATATAAACTGCCTTGGGTTAGAAAAAGAAAAATGGGGGGCGGGGGTAGTGATGAGCATGGGGACTCTACAGCACACACCAAGTACACTATAAGCGAATGCATTCACTTGCTTTTTTTTCTGAATGTAAATGTGCCACGCTCTGCCCGAATCAGTAAAGCTGCAGTTCCCACTCCCTTCAAGGGGTCTGAAGTCACACTGTAGGTGTCAGACCTGAAGCAAACTCGGTTCTGTGCTGCAGACCCGTTTCTACTCTAAAATATCCATTCAGTCCTTTTCCAGTTACCAGTAATCTCAAACAGGGCTACTACAGTAGGGCTGATCATCCTAAAAAGATGATTCATCATTTTTATCACATTTGCAGGACCTGGCTTCTTTCCCAGCAGTTAAGGAACATTAAATCCTTTGTTTCGTTTCTTTGAACCTTGTGAAACTCTATGAAAGCTCAATCAAAATGCTGTTTACTGGCCACACAAGGAAGGAAACAGGATGTGAAAAAAACAATCACTAAATTATACCTAAACTTAATTCTGATGCATTAATGAAGCATTGACCGTTTTTTTTGGGCAGTAGAAATCCAAATAATAAACACCTCCTTATTCCAAAACTGGCTTTTAACGCAGCAGAAGGAGGGAGAATAAAAATGCAATGTTCTGCAGTAACTCTTCTCTTTTCCACCAGAGAAGATGAAGGCTGCTTGCACGCAATTTTACCAACAAATTGCAGTTACCGGCTCGCATCTTTCCCAGCCTCCTTTGTTCTTTTTTATTTTATTACAACTGACTTTCACACCGTCAAAGGGTGTGCCTGAATACCGACGTTTATAATCACATGCAGCTGGCAAAGTGTGTTGGCAGTATCACACTTTAATCACAGATGTGACAGCGTGTTATATTTCTCTCTGAACATCTAAAACACACTGCCAATATCAGCCTTTCACATTTTAGACAGCAGTAACAGAAAGGCACACAAGAGCCAGGGTAGAAGACAGGCCATTCTGTGAATACTTGCACAACTGGTAAATGTACCACAGTAGGAGATGCACACAACTGGATTCAATCAAATCATTACTTTTGCTAGCTGTGTGCAAATGTCAGGGATATTTTGAGATGGGGGTGCTTACTGTACCTTTCACTGGATTACAGTTTATTTAAAGATGCTAACACAGAAAATTGTGTATGACAATAAGACTCAAAACATCTACAGATCCTGTATTCACTGCCCTGTTTTGGCAGTAGAGTATTTAGCTGTAACCCTAATTTTTGCTGATGAAGAGGTTTTTTTTGCTGCATTCGTCAAGCCGTGCATCCTTGATCACACTGGCAGATGGAATAATCTGCTGACTGTCAAACACTGAATCTATCACACAATAAAGATGAAGCCAAATGTGGTTTTGTTTTTTCACATCACTGACTCCATACATTTCAATTAAAACCAGCAGCAAATGTTCTTACATTCATCTTCATTAAGCTCTGCTATGCAAACCTGAAACAAACCTAAAGTACAGTGATCAACAGCTCTCAGGCTTTACCCTTTAAACTGATTTACTGTTAATGGGCTACTCTTCACACAATGTCCCTGAAATACAAGCTTTGTATAGATTTCCTGAAGCTCTTGCATCATTTACCCTTTCATTTTTGGCACATCACTGCACTTACAGGTACAGTGACTATCACATCTATAAAATGAATGGCGCAGATGTGTGTACTTGGCCAGGCCACTGGTGCTCAGATACAGGGATATTAACCCTTTCCTGTCCTGGGTATGTTCCCAGGCCTATGTAATGCTTATTTTCTCAATGTCAAATATATTGGAAACTGGGCAGTAAAGGGTTAAGTAGTCTTTTAATAGAAATGAGATATCGGAAACTCACAAAGATGCATATTACTATTATTATAATTATTATTATTTGTAATCGTTCAGGAGAAGCTGATAAAGCTACGGCAGATCCTGCATTCAGATTGTTCCAGTCCTTGATACACACTGAATGTGCAGCGAGTTTTTCAGCAAGAACGAGGGTGTTTTAAAGAGCACTCAGACGAGGTCAGGACCCGTTTCATTTAGTGGAAGAGCAGAAAGAACAAGAACCTCAGGCAGCGAAGTCAGCGTTGGAGCTCAGCAGCATGAGAGCAAAGATAAAACGAAACACTGGAATCGATAAAGAGCTTCCTGCCTTTCTGCAATGCATACCAAGATACTGCATAATAAAAGTATTTCCATTATTACTGGAAACTGAAATACACTTAACAGCATTAAATGAGCCTGGCAGCGCAGACAGGAGAAGGCAGGGTGTACTCTGGGTAGAGCAGAGAGCTTGATACAGTGATGCACCAGCACGAGACGAAAACGTCGGCTAAGGCGACGTCCAAAGATTACCAGAGGAATCCGCAACAAATTCAATCTGGCTAGTGAACTAACAGGAAACTATTTCAAGCAGTGGCATCAATACTGAAATGCTCACTTTGCAAGTGAAACCTTTTCAAGTTCAATTAAGCATTTGTTTTCAGTTTCTTCACTAGAGATTGAGTATTTTAAGAGCTCTGATCACTATTCTGCCAGAATAGCGACTGTACAATTAAGCATGTGGAAGTGTGTACAAGCAAATAATCAGTGAGGCATGCTTTCTGTTCTGTTTTAAGACACCCAGAAATATTTATACTAGGCTTATTGAGCTCTGAAAAGCATGCAGAAATTCCTACCTTAGTTGGTTTAAAATGACTATATTGCCAGTGTAGTGAATTGAGGCTTTTTACACTCCCACAACTCCGAGACAATCAAAGCTACTCAAGGAAAGAAAATAGCAAGGCTGTGTCTCAAATTTCCAGCATGCTGCCTTTCTAAAGACTTCTTTTGCCTCATAAAATCAGCAAATTACAATTCATGAGGCTCATGATGGGATATACTCAACAGCCACGAGCTCCAGACATACAGGGGTAATTACTGGAGCAGCAGTAAAACCAACTCAGTCACTGCGTTTTAAACTCTTCTGTTAAGATGTGTCGTTATTAATGCTAACTCCAGATCAACAAGACAGCCCTACAGTGGGAACTAAACAAAACACACACACACACAATGCAACATGCTGCTAATTCAACAAAATTATTTGAATTGGTTAAGCATGCTCCTCACTCAACCCTATCAAAACACATTCACAGTATACAGAAAGTTCTGTAGCAAAGGACAGGTCCTACTCCTCTCATTTAGCTTTTGAAGTGAAACTCTGGAATATTCTGATCAATCCCAGTTAATCTCCATACATTGTAGTTTGCAACACGTTTCTCTCGGAATTGCAGTACCAGACAAACAGCACTGAGTGACACACACTTCTGGTCAGACGGATTACCTTGTCATCCTAACACTACCTCCAGTGTAGCCAAGACCCCTCCTCCCCCCACAACACCTCCCCATTGAAGAAAAACTTTTTTTTAAAATCTGAACTAACGGCAGAAGATACAAACAGATTTGAAATTTTGACTCACCATGTTCCTCAGCTCATATCCTTATTTTATTGCTCAGCACATCCAGTTTGATGATTTGTTTGTACCTCCCTGTAGTAATCTGTGGTATTTCCCCACACTCATGCTGCAGCTCAGTGCTCCAATGATGACATACCCAAGCAGACTCTGCAGCAGCAGCACTCACACAGCATGGCACTGTGATCCACCCCCCAGCCCGCCCCCCTACCAGCTCCAGCTAATCTGCCTCCTGACACATACGGCTGTAGCCAGGGCTCCTCCAGGGGTACTCTCACACACAACAGCAACCACTGAATCAACAACCTAGCCTTTCTGAATGTGTTAAGCACTGCTTTTTTTGTTTATTCAATAGGAAACAAAATTCAGTGTAAAACAATATGTTAGCTTCAGATAATAAACAATACAATATTTTTGACAGTATTTAAGGTTAATTAGCAATACACAGTGAAGTAAAATGGAACGGATCATACTGCTCTGCAATGGAAGTTTGATTTCCAGACCTGAGAAATGTCTTAAATTGGGTTGCTGAAAACACTTGAAAAGTTTCTATGATGGGAGGATGTTTGTTGTTTGTATTCCTGCGTTGAAAAATTGATACAGAGTAGTACAGTACAGTGTTTAATTAAAGCAACACAATGAATGAAAGCTTGCTCTTATACCTTTTTGCATGATTTTCAAAACATAGTAAATCACTGACAATAAAAAAAAAAAAATTAAGTGGAAATAAAAAAGTGAAGCAGAATCCACTGTAGAAGTTCTGAGAACTCAGACCCTAGATGCATCAGGTCTGAACGCAGTAATGGACTGTGCTGGGCCACTCTTTAGTGCTGTAGCCTGGTTCCTGCATGCTCACTTCGTTGAAGCATTCAGCTTACACTCTGCAGTTTCCTGCTGTGTGCAAGGCAGTGCTCGGAGCACAGGGCTACCCTGTTGCTGCCTCTCTACATGCAGACTGATGGGATGAGGGGGGCTACTTCCAATCAGTAATAATGTAAATCAAGTACAAATTCAAAACCCTTAAATGTGTATTTTGTATTTGCAGAATTCTGTTCTTTGGAGGGTACAGCCCTCTATTCAGGCCCCGTTTCCGTTATTTTTTTTTTTCTGACAGCTGCAGAATCACTTTGGCGGCTGTTAGATCCTCCACTTTATTGCACTCAGTAGCAACAAAGCCTTGCTTGTTATCCTCTGCATCAGGAGTGCTTTCAGTCCCCCTGTATGCTATACTCCTTTGGAAAAAATGAAATACAGATGTCAGTAATTGGGTTTCAAACTCTGAAAATGTTCATATGAAAGAGCCGAACTACAGGTTCCTGCAATATCCTCCTCCCAAGTCATGGTTTAATAACCACATTACTTCAGAATGGGGGGGGGCTCCAAGCCAGCTGTCAATGAAGTTTGTTTTGGGATTTATTTTTATTTTTTTTGTAATTGAGTAATACAGAAGCCAGAGTGTTTCTTTTCTTTGCTTTTCTGCATTCATCGTTATCTGATTTGTGAATTTACCATTACTCACTTCTCGCACTACCAAGTATTTCCTTCCTTCAGATTAGAAATCCACAGGATTACAGAGGCACAGAACTCACAGGATCACAGAGGCACAGAATCCACAGGATCACAGAGGCACAGAACCCACCAGATCACAGAGGCACAGAACCCACAGGATCACAGAGGCTCAGAACCCACAGGATCACAGAGGCACAGAACCCACAGGATCACAGAGGCTCAGAACCCACAGGATCACAGAGGCTCAGAACTCACAGGATCACAGAGGCTCAGAACTCACAGGATCGCAGAGGCTCAGAACCCAAAGGATCACAGAGGCACAGAATTCACAGGATCACAGGATCACAGAGGCTCAGAGCCCACAGGATCACAGAGGCACAGAATTCACAGGATCACAGGATCACAGAGGCTCAGAACCCACAGGATGACAAAGGTACAGAAACCACAGATTCACAGATGCACAGTGCTTTAAACACTAATCACTGCCTGCTACGGCCTGCCAGGACTCTGGTTTGAATTGCTTTCCAGGGATCAGTTTATTCTGCGTTGGGAATGAGTCCCTAAAAAAGGAGTTCAGACCCAGCATTGGTGTTTAATTTGCAACTGTACTCTGGACATCAACCACAGATGGTTAGCACAGTAGTAAAACACTCTATTGCCTTAAAGAAGGAAAACTTATCAATGCAAAGGCTAGACATATACTACAGCATAGGGAGTCATAAGGTGCATTTGAAGAAGATGGATGGAGCTGAGCGGAGCTGCCCTGATGAGTGAATGCAGTTCTGATCCTAGCTGAATGTTGTTTCCCTCATCACACTATTCACACATGCATATCATCACAGGAGTCTTTACTCACATTATGGGTTTCCAAAACCACAGAAACACACTGAAGAGAAGCCACTCACTGTGCGGCTCTTATACATGCCACTGGCTTCCATCTCCTGAGGCGACAGACAGCCTTTTAACACTGAAACGTGCAAAGAGTTGAACACATTAAGAAGAACAAGCCAAGGTGGTATACTTCCATCTCTCATTATTACAGCCTGAAAATAACTTTTTCATTAGGCTAGTTATTAATGTCTTTACAAAATTCAGGCCTGCAGTTATTTCCCACACTAACATCTAAATGTTAGTGTGATCACTTAACTGTACTTATTAGTCTTAAAGTGCAATTTGGCAAAAAAATATATATTTTGCTCTGCAAACTGCTTAAGTACTAAAATGTACTTGTACTTAACACACTGAATGCTATTTCAATGTCTGCTCCCCCACATTCCCCACTATCTGCTGCACAGCAGAGGCAGAGAGGGATCCCAGAGCCAGGATAATACTTAATGAGATAACCAGGCCGTCTGCCAGCAGCGTCATTACACAGACACCTACTGTACCCTGGAACGCTTTATCATGTCTCATCAACCACAAAACATGCCTACTACAGTGAAGAACACACATCAGGAAATATAGGCAAACAAAGGAACCATATTACACGACTACTGTGCATGTCAGTTTTGCAGGAGTAGGCAAGGGCGATGTTATTCATTATCTTTATCAAACGTGCTGCTCACAGCTAGAGGGAAAGAATCAAAGTGGCTGCTAAATACTGTATTATTATGTTTTCCCGAGTTCAGTTCAGTTACGACACCTCAGTGCAAATTAGATTTACAATGATATTGCTAGTTCATTTCTGGTTAAAAGCACATGGTAAGCGTTTTCATACCAGAAAGCTACAGTAATATGCCTGAGAAGACAGTGTGGTGTAGTGGTTGCAGAGCAGGACAGGGAGGAAGAACCTGGAGACAATGGGCTGGAATCCCAATACAGCTGTGACCTTGACTTTTCAGAGTCCCAGTCTCAGGCAGCTGGGAAACTGGGCATGAACAGGACCTCACGGAACACTGAACAAGTCTGCAGCTCGGTAAGGGTACCCCGCAAGGATAAAACACCACCTGCTCCAGTGCAGTAATGGGATTTCAAGCAGGGAGGTTTGGTTCCAATTTACAAACAGATATGATATTAAGAGGATGTGAACTAATAAAGGAAATCTGTTTGAATTGGCATTATAGCAAATACCAGGAATTAATTAACGGTTTGCCCTAATGTAACACAGCAGTTCCTAATACCATCTGTGTAGGTTTCTTAAAGAAACATCCAGGCTTGCTTTTCACTTTTAGACATACTTATACCAAATCATTTGTACTCAGCCTTCTTTCTTAAGTTAACAACTGTGTTTTTGTTTTTTTTTTTCCTCTCCTGGCGAGTCATTAAGATTTGGCTGTACACACAGTCAATGTGTCTAAATACAGATTACATGACAACCTTGGAAGTAGAACTTCTACACAGTACGCAGTTGTTCGTTTTCTCATTCAATTGTTCATTTAGGAATCAGTCACCTCTGGCAAGTGCATGACTTCAAATATAAACATAACTTCACACAGTCGTAACTAACCTATTGTTCATTGCAGGGCTACTTCCTTCAAATGACAGGATTTAGTTTATAGTAACCCTGCTGATGATTTTTTTGAAGTGCATTCATTTTGTTACATACAGTAGTAACTGAACCTAGTTCATATCTGAGGGTTTCACGAGTAAGTAGTGGGGTTCCGAAAAATATTTCGTAATAGTAAGTAATAGCAAGTAGCAATATGTGTGGATGTGTGACACTAAATTTCTCAGATCCTTGCTACTTACTCTTTAAGAGTTTGCTTTACATCTACTTGTGAATTATTATTGCATCACACAAAACAGTAGGTAAGGTTACACAAAAGCACAACAGTTTAAGAAAAACAATCTCTATTTTATTGGATAGATATTTGCACAAATGCATTTACCCCACTGAGGAACTGAAATGTGAATATATATAGACAAATGCTGTCATCACTGCAGATACAATGTTCATGCATTCCTAAATGACTAGAACTGAATTAATTCTTTGACAGCGATCAAGCCAACAGAATGTGGGTGTGCAGTGGAAATTCCTAAGCAATTAACATCTGTTGCGGTATTAATTAATGCAAGTAGTTAAATTAGTCAGCTGTTAAATTTGATTGTTTATGCAAATTATTTGCATTCATATTCAAAGTGACAGATCTCCTGCGCCTCCTTGATTTAAACACAGCAGTTAAACCTGAATGAACGCTAATTCAGCAAGAGCGATGCCCTGCACTAAGGGAAATGTATCCAACATTATAAGACACCTGAGGCAAGTCTTATCCAAACTACTGCAGAGAAAAGTTTGAAATTCACTGTAAATTTTTGTTTTCAGAAACTTGAAAAAGAAAAAGGCCAAAATACAGATCTGCCGCAAAATATTTTCATACAAAAACTATGAAATCATCTGACTCGCTGATCGTTCCCTTGTGTTACCAGCTGACCCGCAAATAAACAGAACATTAAAAGAGCCATTGTTTTATACACATGGGATATGATATTTCTACTAGGAGAGACACTCACTGTAAACACAATACAAGACATTAAACATTTGTGTAAAAAAACAATGCATTAGACAAAGTCATTTGCACATTTATACAGAGTCCGCTAAGCACTACTGATATTGATAAAACTGTGGGGCCGGTTTTTAAAAGTTTGCAATTGGGTTTTGAGAAAATAAAGGGCTGCTCATTGAAGGAGCGTGGAAACTGATCAGTACGTTCACCGAAAAATAGTTACTCAAAAACTTCGCTAACCTCAGCATGAAGAAGACCGTTATTTGTTTAGTTAATGTGAAGTATAACATTAGCCTGAAATTAGCACATTTACTCAAAGCCAGTCTCCCCTCAATTATCCCCTTAGTTTATTCAACTTTTCTCTTTAACTATACTGTTTTGATAACTAATAATTCTCACTTTCTCACAGTCTAAATGTAATGTGTCCAATTACATGAACAGTTTGTGTTATGATTTTTTCAAAGAAAAATGTATTTTGTTAAAGCAGTGCCTACCTTTGCACTGAATTCAACACGAAAACTAAAAAAAATGAAGCAGGAAAGTGTTTAAACATGCACGTCTTCTTTGAATAAAGCATTTGTTTTACTGACTTGATTCTTAACAGTTTTATGATTTCATTTAAATGCTAATAGCCAGGTATCTAAAACCACTGAGAAAACTATGATCTGACCTGCATGCAATTCCAACTATAAATCAAGCAGTAATTGCATTTAACAACTCCATTGTGAAAACTCCAAGGCACAGCAGTAACATTTATAATGTTTGCTAGCACTTAAAGAATCTAGTGTGTGTATTTAACTGCAATGAGGCTCTTTTCCTGGAGCACGATTTCTAACACATGGTTGTCTCTTGCTCCCAACAGTAAATCCTATTCAGCCACTATTTCTTAAGCAGTATTGCACAAAAGAGCCAGATTCCCAAGGACTGTATTATTATGGTCTCTTTACTCCAGCTTACGTTTTCACACAAGATATTAAACCACCACTCAGAGACATGGTACATGAAGGGGATATAAAAGGATATGTTGTATTGTCTTGTGTTGTACATAAAAAAATGTTTTAAAAGATAGTTAAATTATTTTTTCAAACTATTGACCTTTTTGGTGTTCAGTATTAACTTACCGCTCCATAATAGTTAAAAATACTACTAAAAACATTTTTCTTAGAAATCAGACTCTGCTGTACAATGTCATCTAGGGTGATATAAAAACACCCTTGATCCAGGCTTGAAACTAAGATGATTGTTGGATTTCTTGAAATAGTTTGTATTAATGCAAGTTTACAAAAAACAACTTTGTCTTGTAGTATTAGATACTCCAGAGTGTATTAAGGGAAGTTCACATATTCACATGTTTTTCTTTTGTATTATTTCCACAAAGTGCTGATTAGTTACTGTCCATTATCAGATAAAGATACCCTCCCTGCCCACCCCGTGCATAATCAAATCAAGCCTGCATGTGACCTCCCCTGTGAAAGCACCACAATGCACTCTGCCATCAGCACATGCACAGTGAGTGACACCCTGTCTCCATCTCAGCCCTCAGCTTCTGTCCCCTGGTTACAGCTCTGAAGGGGTCCCACAGGCACCAGACACCAGTTCAGAGGCTGATCTGACAGAATGCCTGTGCGCTTATTGTTTCTGAGTATCGCTACAGTGTTATTTATATACTGGGTGAACCTTCTGGGTCGTGCGTCATCATTCCGGGTCAACACAATGCATTCTGCAATACAGTACATGTCACAGTTTACAATGTTTCTTACTTTGTAATAACTGCTGCATGATTTATTAAGCCTTAAGACCTTATTTCAAATCACACCATAGTGCAATAATTCAAGAATCACAAACACTGTTAATGTTTGCTGCTGAGAAGTGATGTAGGTTCTACGCACTGAAATAAAGTGACATGAGAAAAGGTGCCTCTTTACCCTGTCTTGTCCCCTCTCCCAGCACTCCCTGATTTTTCATATATGTACTGGCGATGTAAGAAATTGATTACACAAAGGAGACAGACAATGGGTTTCGTACCAATGACTGTAATTCAACAGAAAAATCACAATACTCATTAGTTTGTCCACAGGGACTATAACATGCTGTTAGAAAGCAAAGTGCCCAAGGATTAAATGGGTCCTCCCTACAAAGCAACCTGCCACGGCTACTAATCCTGTGTGATCAATGACTGAATAAAGACTTTCAGGACTGACGCATGGCTAACTGCCCTGCTTTGGGTGACGTTCTCTAACAGTAGGACGTGGGGATAGCGGAACAGCTGAAGATCCAGATTAGATTCTATGGAAAATATGATTCCAGTAAGCAGGTCATTAAAGCAAAGGGGCATGGCACACAATAAAAAGGGCAGGGTGCCAAGAACAATGAAGGGTGGAGTGCACGTCTGATTTAACCAAGAAAAATCTCAAATACAGCACACATAGGCTATTGAAAACCTATTGGGCACTGTGCAATGACCAGGGTGATTCACAGTACAGTAAGCAGGGTAGGGTAATGCAGCAAGCTGTAGCATTTATGTTTGGATGGTGAAACCATGGCACCGTGAGAAGCGAATATCAGGCACATCACTGGGAGCGTTTGAGTCATTTTTACAAGGTTGTGGAATGGAATGGTGCGCTGCTTACAGTAGCATGTCTTACAATAACTGGAAGATCTGTACAAAGAAAACAACTTTGAAATCAAATAAAAAGAGCAGTGTTTTATTAATATTGTTCATCTACAAAAGACAATGCACAGAGTACATCTATGCACACACACACAATCGCTGCAGTGTCATGTTGCATTGGGTCAATAAGCCCCCTATAATTTCAGGCTGCACAGTCCGTGTTTTGCTTCAGGGAAACATGTTGTGAGCAGGTACACAGACATGCTGTATCATGGAAGCAGTAATTGCTTGGTAAGCAATGTGTCAGTCTGCTCTGTTAGCATGCACCAGTGAGCTGGAGCGCCAAGAGAAAAAATAACAAACAATAAAACAAACAATAACTTGCAGCAGCAACAGACTGGCTGTGTAAATGCAGCTAGAATTATGTTATATTGATTTACCAACATACTCTGTTGAAATGACAACACCAGACAGACAAGCACACAGACCAGAGCTGCCTGCAAGCAAAGAGAAGGAGAACAAACAGCTGCTTTTTACACAAATATTAGCCTGAATCAGGGAATTTAAAACCATAAAGGGCTTCAACCGGACCGTCGTTAAGGCAGAAAAATAAAGGAAAGGTAACATCAGTAAGTGAGTAACATCAGTAAGCATAAAAAACAGAAACTGGTTTATTTCAGGGGGGTTAATTAACTACAGTATGTTCCATTTTATTATCTCACACTGTGTATTTTAATGGATTGTTTAATAGCTTGCTTACACAGTAGCACATTATTTAACAAACCATGACTACTTTTTAAGGACTATCAGAAACAGGATAGTTCTGTAGTGTATTTGCAAGTATCCTGTGACATTTTTCAAAACAGTAAAGTTCACAGACTCATGTGTCTTTCTCCTTCACAACACAGAAACAGCTTAATCCTCCAATGACGGTGATGCACTGAACTGTACTGTACTGAACAAGCATTTACACAATTAGCAGTTCTATAGTTACTACAAGGGGTATTCTTACTCCACCCTCATTCAATGTTCGTGCAATAACAGTATGTTATTCCCCAATGCTTGCATTATGTGCTGACAGACCGACAGACCGACAGACACATTTTAATTCATTTCCTACCTGGCTGTGGAAGAACCTTATCAGAGCAGAAAAGTATCCACAATACGTGTCCTAAAAAAATAAGAAAAACACACTATTGCTGTTACATGTTTTACAATGTATTTAAAAATAATTCACCGTAATGAAGACATAACCAAAAGCATATACTCCAATGCGCGCTAATGAGCTGTTCAGAATAACAATAACCCAATAAATCCTTCACAAAAAATGTGGTGCATTGGCACGTACAGCAAACCCCAGTTTACAGCCCCAGTGTGAAAGGGCAGACTGCCACTTCTAATGACATGCAGGCTGGTCCCATGTGCTAGCATTGCGACTGGCAGCACTTTGTCCTTTTGCCCGGCAGCTGTCATCAGTATTGTCTGCTTGTGCCACTGTTGTTGTAAGATTTGATAAAAGTGACAGCTCGCCGTCATAATCTTTAAAGCAAATATCTGTAAAAATGTTGACCGAGAGATAATTCAGTTTCTTTTTTTCTTTCATTTATTATTATTCTTCACTCAGCTATCCTTTGTTTGGTACAGTGGAAATGGAAATTGCTTCTTTTAGTTGTATTGTTGTCAATAATGTGACGTTTGTGACAGTCATGTACTGTAAAGAGGATCAGCGGCACTGTGACCGGGGTGCTTTGTTCAGCTCTCTTATGTAAATGAATCAGGTGTCCATAAGGAGATGCTGAGTTGGGGGGGCGTTCATTTATTTAGTTATACATGTAATTGGGTATTGGAAAATGACTTTAATTCCATACCCCCTGCTGTTGAGGGAGAGAACAATGGCACCGCTTTATTTAAAAAGCTAACAAGCGGAAAGCTGACAGAGAAAATAATAAGGGTGTGTGAGACAGAAAGCACTGCTAACAATTACTGCAAGTTAAAACATGATTCAAGAGCATCGAGAATTTTATTTAAATGGGTTTCCCAAAAATCACATACAGCAGTAATAAAATAAATAAATAAATAAACCGGAATCCACTGCTTTGTCATTTCACAGTCACGTCTTTAATGATCATACTGTAACCTCCATCACAACATTATGTGTTCACTGTCTTTTCAAAGTATAATACGTTGCCACAGGCTTTCACCTTAAAATCACGTGACAAAGCACCAACATGACAGTACAGCAAACAGGTCTGCTTGTAACTTACGACAGTGTCATCTAGTTCAACTGGGCAACTGCCTTTTTATAGCCATCAGCTAAAACAAGCTCTGTGCCATCATTTGAAAATATGTCAAGTTTCATATTACAGTATACTTAGCTCCTTTAATGCCCATAACAGCTGCAAAAACAAGTCAGTGACATGCATATCCTCTACAGTAAATACAACAGAGGTTTGAGAATCATGAACCGTGTAGCTATAGGTAACGTACTGTATAGGTAAACGTGGAAGTGTACTGTATGTGTATGTATGCACCCGGCATCTAGAGTTTCTCTTCGACGTGATGCAGCAAGCTGAAGAAGGAATTAGCTGAACAGTTTGTCTGATTGCCTTAGTTTCCTACAATAATAACTATGATTGAATGTTTAAAAGTGTGCAACACATCATTTATCCACAACTTTAAAAAATAGCAGCTCTTTATGACACATTCCATGCCTTCTTAAGACTGCATGTTTTAAATATTTGAGGTGACCGTTAAAAAAGTCATCAAGAACAGAAGGGAACTATGCGTTGTTGTGGATCAACAAGGCCAGAGGAAAAGTGAATACGGCAGGTTTTAAACTGGGCTTGGACCCATTTTACTGGAAGATTACAGAAATCAGAGCATAACACAGTGCAAGCACTGCTGTGTTTCATCCAAGAGAAAACAGGAAAACAAAACAAAACGTGTCTCTCTTATTAAAACATGCATGTGTGTGTATATGTATGTGTATTATTTCTAGATGGATAGTAATTGTTTGGAATTATTTTAGAATATGGTCTACATTGGTCTCTCTTTGTATTAGTCCTTGCACTAATGAGATGCATATGACACCAGTCTCCAGATTCAAAGTTAGTTTGTTTTTCCTGAATTGTCACCAGTCACATCCTTCTGGGAAAACTGACTGGCACCCTCTGCTGTGAATGGATAACAGCGATCAAATATTTGATTTTCTCACGGCCAAGGCTTATTATTCTTTCCTTGTAACAAGATATTCTTCTATTAGACAGCTTTGATATTATATTTTGCAAAACATTTGACCTAAAAAAAAGAAAACAAAAACATGACCCCCCAAACATTAAACATGCCCTGCTGAATTGCTCATGCATGCATATGTGTAGATCGAAAAAATAAATAAAACATTAAAAACACTCACTATCTTCTTTGAAAAAAAGTGGGAAACAAAACTGACACAGACCCACACATGTAGACTATAACTCAGTTGAAGGTTGAATCTTTCACACAGCAGAAGAAGAATGATTAAATTAGCATGCATGTGTAAACTAGGTCATCAAAGTACACACAGTAGTTTTCCAGTTTAGTTTTTGGCAGTGTACTCTGCAAGTCTACTAGTTTATCTGGCATGCTCCGACAACACAGGGCACTAAAATCTGTTCCCGATGTAATAGCCAAGCTGCAAAAAGTGGTTTACATGCTAGAAGTAATGTTTTGGAAAAAAATGCTTATAAAAGGGAAAAATATATATTATTTTAGCAAACTGGGCTTACAGCATGGTGGAAATTTACCAGCGCAGACCTCTCAAGGGAACTGGTTTGGCTCCAGTATTGCCCCTGCTATCATGAGAAGGAAGGCCACCCTCCTATCTGCAACGCCATGCAATGGAGTCCCATTTTAAACTTTTCTACAAGGGGGAAAGAGGTCACCGGCTGTAAACTTTACCCTCTACAATCCACCCCGTGTGTACTCAATTTGAAGGGGATCAGAGACTACAGTACATGCAAGGCGGGTGCTATTCGAATGGGCATACGCACAGTGCTTAAAGGAGGAATTTAACCTTTCCCCCCAAGATTCAAAGGTTGACTCCCTGTCTGTATTTTTACTTCATCCTGCATTGCATCATCATATTTCATTAGCAGTGGGAGCACTGTAAATTGTCTTAAGACAATGCAGAAAGTGTTAACACGCTGGTTCAGCCATGTCTAACCCCTGAACACGCATTTTAAATCTGCAGTGCTTTCCAGTGCATATAAAAAGCGGTGCCAGAACTCTCTGATGCATTACAGACTTGTATTATTATTCAGTGCACACCGGGCTACAGTACAATTTAAAAAACAAACACATACTTTAGTACATGGTTTGACAGTGCGGCTTTATCACGTAGGGACATTAAGCAGTGGTACTGACCATGTCAATAGAAAAGTTAATCCAAAAGACAAACACGTTAGCCTGACTGTGAACAAGGCCTGTAGACACTAGATCTCAGCAAAATCCTTTATTTATCTGTCTTCAAAAGACGTGGAGAAATATACAGACAACGAGACATTTACCTTCTGTCATCAAAGTCACATGTTGTTGTCCCTATTGTGTTTTATTATGAAAGAGTTACAAAAAGCAAAGTAATGACAAGAGTTCCAAGGTTAAAGCTGTACCAAGACCCAGGTATAATGCTGTAATATAAAGAGCTACCAGATGCAGACATGAATAACTGCACTGCAATGATAAGGGATAAGGAGTCTATCTTAATATCACTACCCTTGAACTCGATAAAAATCCTTCTAGTGTTGATTTATTGGCACATTTACCAACACATACAATGAAAATCCAGTGAAATTGGACACAAACAAAATCAGGTTTATAAACTAGAGGGGCAGCGTAATTAAGACCTGCCAGTGTTTAGATCATAAAAGCAGACCCCAGGGATTGGGGGACTAGAACAGTAAAAGCCGGACAGACTGGCATTTTAAAGGCTCAGCCAACTTAGTGCAAGGACTAAAAATGATTTCCTGAGCCTTGCAGTCTTTTGAATTCAAATGAAAGACTCTTTATGATGGATTGGCAGACAGTCACTTTCAAAGGAATTCATTAACCCCTGCCCTGCGTTTCACTGCAGGGATGAGAGAAGCCAGGGAGGTAATTGGACCTTCCATCACCAAAACCAAACCCTTTCATTAATATAGAATGAAACTACTGTATTCAACTATTACATTATTACCAACATTACAAATCACCCTACAGTAGCTGTTAAATATTCCAGCGACAAAGTAGTTAAATATACATTATGAAATATGAGTTCACAACAGCCAATTCATCTGAAACAGAATGGCTATGCAGGACGTTCACTGTAGAACTGTAATTGAATTCGCTACTCGTTTCAGTATATGCAACATGATAGTACTGAAGCAGTTTCATCAGATAAATATTGTAATAGCTGTACAGTGGAAGGGCCAAAATATGCTATCTTATATAAGTATCATTGGAAAAGTTTCACAATTGATCCATGTTACATTTACTTTTATCACATGCTGTGAGAAAATGACCGCAGCAGCTCCGACACCTAGAGCTGTTTTACTGCATGCTAAAAGAAATTTGCAGCCACGTTTCTGAGCGTTATTTTGTTAAACTACAGGGGTGTGTTTTTTGGAATATGCACAAGAAAAGAAAATCCCAGTGCATTCAATTTTACTTTATAATTTGCACTTCAAAAAACTCAAGTGTTTATATTTTTTTAGGAGGCTTCAAAAGAACACTTGGAGCTGGAGGCTGTGTGCAGTAATGAGATAGCCACGCCTCCACAGAACGCTCATCAGTTTTTTAAAGGCCTCCTTGTATCTTCACATAATAAAGCGATAAGGATATCTGTAATTTAGACTCCTTGATGTCAATTAAGCCTGCACGGAAACATCTACAAGTAATTAAGGGTTACTTGGTTTGAGCCGTGTAACCACAGCTGCAGATGTCTTTTGGTATCTGAATGTCGCTAACCTGAAAACAAAGAAAGACAGTAAAGAATGAAAATCCGTACCCGGTTAAAATGAATTAGAAAAAGAACTGCAATTATGTCATGTCAAACAAGACAACTGATCCTCAGCACCATACTGAATATTAGACTTAGAAATCTGTTTCCAGAATTTATCCTCCAACAAATATGGATTTAACCTTTTCAATAATGAGCCACTATCGCTTGGAAAGAAAGCAATAATTCACAGTTCTGGCAAGCAATACAGAGAAGGCCATGGCACTGTGCCACTATTTTTTGCAAGCCTGACAGAACTGATGGTTCTGTAAAAAGCAAATTACCGGTGGTTCATTTGACTCAATCCTAGAGAGTATTAACTCTTTAACTCAGATTATCAATTCCAGTATTCTACTGTATTGTACTGTATAAGAATACTGTAGAGTATATCTGTACTGTATATCAGTTCAATACCTCAAAACATGCTTCTTGCATGCCTTACAAATCCTGATGGTTCAACAGGATTCATAACGCCTGTTCTGTAGTCAACACTGTACCAAATCAGTACTGATAATACTCCATAAACAAAATGCAGGTGCGTGCATTTTACTGTATAACAATAAGAAGCCTTTAAATTAACACGCTTTGCATTCCTTGTTACAGTTCAGGCATGCTTTGCACTTCATCCATTAACAGGGGTTAATCAAAAAAATACCTGTTCAGTGCTGAATGAAAACATATTGAGCATGTAATTCTCAATCTATAATATATCACACACAAATCCTACACAAAACAAATTGCTTGCATTCCTGCAGGCAGTCACACTGCCCACAGCAGTAGTACTGTGACATTGCTGTACCCTTAACAGCCTATAAAACATTTTCTATGGGTTGGGTAACTTGGTCTTTCTTTTAAAATGACACTATTCACGCACATCTGGTAGTTAGCATACCAGCATTTGCACTAACCAGGTATTAAAAGAACATTTGCACGGTACTGCTATGTAATCACGCTTGTTAAATGAGCAGAAAAACATTATTAACAGTGTGCAAGCTTTAAAATAGCAATCTTTTTTTCTAAAATAGCAATCTTTTTTCTTTCTTTAATTTGATTCCAGTCAAATGTTTGTTTGGTTTTTCAGTGCAATGTGTAGTTATGCATGGAGGCCCACCCCAGCTTGACACACCTTCTGGTTTAATTACACCTGACCTGCCCCGCCCCGGCTTTACTGGCTTTCTGAAACGTAGCGGAGGAGCCGGTCACTGCAGTTCAGTGTCTCTGCCAAGAGAAAACGGCCCCCATAAATCAGAACCAAAGACAATGTCAAAGCAAATTCCCCAACAACCCCAACCTGTTCTCAAGGCACCTTTCAGAAAGAACCAAACTAGCTGGTGGAAGAGTTCAAAAACTGATAACAAGCTCTAGCGTGCATCTTCATCTGCTCATTCCCAACTGTCTTTGGCTGGGATCGCGAGGTGGAGCTTCTTGAAGTACTGTAGCTGCTGTAGACCAAGGCATGGAAGTCAATACAATGGCCCTTCATGCACAAGTTCATCTGGCATCTCAATAGACCAGCGTTCTCAAACTGGGGGGGGCAGGAAGCAACCTCAAGCACAGCAACACTGCTCTTTAAGGTACCTGCTACCCCATCAAATTTACTTTAAAAAAAAGGAGGGAAACTGTCTTCCGTACTGTATGCACAACGCATTTTATTTATTTCAGATGTCATTTATGCATTTGTTATGGTATGTTTTTGGTACGCTCGTTTTTAAAATGATGTCACACAGAGTAAATACCAACATGATCATTGTTGCTTCCCAGTGCGTTCCAATGAGTGTCTGAATATCGGAATGTCTCTACACAGACACGGTGCACTGGATAATTAACCAGGCAGATTTCGGGAGGCTGGCATCCGACCTTGCTGAGCACACTTCTCCCCTGCTTGAAGGACACAAGCCTGAGAATCAGGTCAGTTTTGGGATTTGGGGAAATCAATAATATTACAGAAGCTGATTGAGGGTAAGTCAGTTCAGGAGGGACGGCTCAGTTTAACATCCAGTCCGTCCTTCCTGAGTGTACTGGGTAACGTGGGGGTGTTTCCAAATACATTTGAGAAAAGCGTCCCTCTTTAAATTAGAGGCTTTGGGTTGACATCTTGGAAGAGGTACAATGGCAACTCTTCATTGTCTTCGGCGGGGAAGGGGCGTGATCAAACATCGGGAAACATACCTTTAAGACAGAATGCTGGACACAAGCCATGCTTTGTTTTCAAAATGCAAACTGTATTTCAATCATATTACAGGAATGGAAAGTACTAAGGATTTTGTGATCGCCGCATTAGACCGCAGAATCTTTTACCAGTTTATATGGTTATTGTTCCAGCTCTTTAGAACAATTTTGGCCAAATAAAATCAGAAGCCAGCCCAACCAAACCCCAAAGGACTGCATGACAATTATACATTTGCAACCGCATGGCAAACGTTAGTATTCTGACCATGGGTGATATATAATAGCATCCAGATTAAAGCCATTTTCAAAACCAGCTGAACCTCACTATTAATGCAAGCCAAAGCTTGTTTACTGACAGAGTTAATTTCTCAAGGAACAATATTATTTTAAAAGATTTTTTTTTTTGATAAACATTACTTTGAAAATAAAAGTTACTTGGGCCCATCACAAAGCACATCAGTGTTTTTTTTTTCTTTTAAATTTGTATGACGGAACAAATTGTTTATTATTAACTGTTCTAGACTGTTGTTGGCTTCTTTCACAGCCCAGAACATAACCATAAAAGCAGACTTTAAGAAACATTATTTACATAACTAACGAACAAAAGCTGCATGAATAAAACCCATGACTATTTCAAATAAAACTAGGTTTTGAGTAATTTTCGTTCTCATTCCAACAAAAAAAGTATACATTGGTGTGGAAGGGGTGTGGGTAATTCACTGACCAGGAGACAGACAGGTGTACTTGGAAACACCACACAGGTGCCCAGTTTTATTTTAGACCGGTTCTTATTTTTCTCCGGCAGAGGGCACTGTTGACCGTGGGCTGCCTATCAACGATGATAGACAGCACCACGGAAATACCACAGCTGGTACACGAACAGCAAATGCACTCGCAGGTGCTCAAAGAAATAATAATGAAAACAGAAGGCGAAAAGAACAAGGGAAAATAAAACAGTAATAAAACTACAAATAAAAGGTGCTGCACTCGGCAGCGTTATCCCGGTCGCCGCTACCCGCACGACCCGGATCACCGTCCTATTCTGTAGGCTAACTAGCCTGCTCTTTTACAATACGCCGGGGTCTGCCCAAGGGTTCCCCACTCTCTCTGTCTCGCTGTGAATCTTTCTTTTCTCCCGGCTGATTCCCGGTCCTGAATCAAAGCTTCCGCACTCTTGGCGCGTCTAAGTGGGCAGAGCTGAGGAAACAGCAGAGCGTTATTTTATAGGACCAACAATCACCCAAGACCCGCCTCTCAGCCATTCAGAGAGGGGGAAAGTCCACATACCCACTTTCCCACCTCCCCGTGTCACTGCCATGACTCACAGGCGGTTGTTGGGCGACTGCCGCCCTCTTCCTGCAGCCCGTGAACACGCCAGCAGAGTCAGTACAGATCTCTCCCTGTTACAATTGGGTATCGAGTTTTTTACATTTTGCACTAGTTAACTTGAATAGCAGACGTCGGAGTGAATTGAAGTTGTTTGGAGGAAGAGGAGGAATGTTCATATGTATTCAGCCTGCCATGCCCAGGTTTCCATCAGGACACTTTGTCTTTTCAGAAACTCTAAGATATCAAAGAGCTGCTAGCCCTATTGAAACGCAGCGGCTGTCGTAAGGCACACTCCATTCCAGAATTGCATTGTTACATTGCTTAAAGATTCAGAAAGAGGAGAGAGCACAGGAATCATCATTAAAACCCATTTGAACAAAACCTTAACAGCAAGTCACGTCTCTAAATACATCTGCAAGGCACTTTAAATTACAGATATCAATACAGCAGTCTAGCACATCGCAGTTTATACTTGGAGCTAATGTAATAACTTCTAGTCAATTACAGTTGTAGCACAACACATGAACAATTAATCTAAATGCAGTTATTTGTAAAGAAGTGTATCATTTGGCTACGTAATGTAATTCAAATGAAACTGGTAGGGAGATCTGGGACCATTAACATAACTGACACAGTTACTGCACCAACAATGGCATACAGTAATAGTTCTCTGCAGTGCTCCATCAACTTTTACCTTCTCACAAACTGGTCTTGAGCTGATGGCAACCTGATTAGTTTAACCCAGACAAGCAGATGCTTCAAACAAGAGGCTATACGGCCAGTGTATGCGACCTGTCCAATTACACAATGTACTGTGTATACACACTAGTACTGACAGCATAACCACAACATATTTATTTTTACTTTCAGTTTCAAGAAAAGAAAATGTGTTTTCCTTGCCTTTATATTCCTTTTGAGCTGTTGAGATATTGTCTGCCCAATATATACAGTACATATATAATAAAGCTTTGAGCTACAGTTTGATGTGTTCAGTTTTCCTTCTCATGCAATGCCCAGCCCCAGGTGGTGACTCTCACAGAGGTTGTAAGTCGTAGCTGCTGTGAGATTAGTATTCCCCAGTGTAGGCTGGTGGATCTGAACTCCACTCCACTGGGATAGTTTACAGTGCTCAGCATGTTTTTGTAGTAAACAGCTTGAATCAATTACTCGTTTTCACCTCTTTTACCATGTCAGTGTTTGACTGACCAGCTTGCTTTATTTTGAACACTTTCTGGAATGCTGGTACAACGGGATCAATCCAAAAATAAGGGAGCCTTAACCTCTACTCACATAAACCTGAAACATAGTTACGAACAGAAATCAAATACATGAATTTAAAAAATGAAACTGTTTCACGTACAGTATATCTTTCCAGGTGTGTTTCTTTAAACAAAAGCAGATGACGGCGCAGCAGTGAGCACTCGCATGGCGTCCAAAAATACTGTCGAGGGTTAAAAGCTGGAATCATAAAAAGATCCACAAAAAACCTCTACACTTCGACAGATGAGGCCGTGAGGGCATTCTAGACACACATCCAGCCATTCAACAATCACAACTAAACACGACAGAGACTGAATCAAAGAACATGCCACATGTGATTGTCTTTTCAATGACGTCTGCTTTTTATACACAAAACTGACAAACCTCAATGAAATCGTCCCAATACAAATGCACCCCCCCCCCCCCCAAATAATTAGTTAGCTAGCTTTTCCAAAAATCTGAATGCCCTTGGGTCCTGTGTGCACCCAGGAGGCTGGTCAACCCTGGCCATGCATTCCCAGATGCAGTAGAGCCTTGTTAAACCGTGCGCCCTGTCTTCATTATTATACCTGTGACAGTTACCATGGGAAACAAGGAGCAATGAACAGCTGAGTGACTGACAAGCCTGCCAATGTCATGATGAGCTCCACAACTAAGACAGGCAAGACAACCCAAGTGTTCAAACCACAGCACATTCTCTACTAAAACATGTAGGCGAGTTCTTACTCTAAGATCTGCAAATGATTTTCTTCTGCATTTCAGCTAACTTTCGCGTTAAAAGCTTTACTATTTAATCCAATCTTTATTCATACGAGCTGCCATTTGCTATAAAAGTGTAAACTGTAAAGCGCTGCCATGCTTTCTCCAAAACATGCAGGCTCTGTGCCCTGGCTCAATTCAAGTAAATGTTTTACACAATTAGCGTCAGCAAGTCATTTCGTTTTTTTGCTTTTTTTTTTCCCCCAGAATGTGCTTTAAAAGGTATTGTTCTAATGGCTTAAACAAGATGTTTTAGTAAATTAGATTTGCACTGGCTGGTCACAATAAAAGGTTTTATTAAGCTGCCCCCCAGGGAATGGACCCTTACTAATATTAAACCAACCCAGCTGTGGAACCACTTAGGCTGCTTGTCCCTCTGAAATACATGAATTCAATCAAACCAATTCACCACAGAGCAGTTTTGAAAGCACACACTTTGCGTTTTCATTAAAGCACAATCCAATCTGTTAAAAGAATTACAAATGAATTACAGCAGATCAATTCAGCTGGCCACTAAACAGCCATTGATTTCATGTTCCATTATTTAATGAATGGAAAGTCCTGCTGTAAGAGGGACTCCAGGATATCTGACACCGCCAGCCAGGTCGAGAGGCCGAATTCCACAAACAGGTGAAGAGAAAACTCACCAGCAGCAACCCTCAATCTCTTCAGGTCCGGAGGAAAGACAACCTTCGAAATTCAGGCAACACACATATATCAAAGGAGTAGGGAACGGGCTAAGCAGTCAATCTCCATTCAAGTCCAGGCAGCCCGTTTTTCCTTGTTGTTTTTTTAACTTTCCAGCCACCCCCCACAATTAAAACACTTAAAAAGGTTGTACGAGCATGAAAGGGAGAACCTGCAAACAGCCTTCCGAGATAGTATGTGTTCTCACTGTCAGCCTTGCTCCTCGCCTGCTCTGCCTCTGCCTCTGCCACTCCTCTCTCTCTCTCTCTCTCTCTCTCTCTCTCTCTCTCTCTCTCTCTCTCTCATTTGAATATTGCAGCGTGCAAGGCTCCCCACGAATACAGCAGGGAGAAACTGGACGAAAGAAACCTCCTTCAGACAAAAAAGGATATACAGTACAGTAGCACCACTGCATTCTTCTGATACCTGGAGTTTTGTAATCTCAGCGTTGCCTTACTTTACTGTAGCTGCTTTTAGTTAAGAGAAAGGACTGGACTGTATTACACTGCATTACCTTTTCACACTTTTACACCTGTGTATGTGATATATATATATATATATATATATATATTATATATATATATATATATATATATATATATATATAATCAGTCAGCACTCAGTTATCCGTTGCCCAGATGCACGTCAGTCTTATTTTACTACCCCTGTATTAAGAATAAAATCAATCTCCATTATATAAATATGTAACAAATGAATGCACTTACCCATCACACGCGATTTCCGACTCCATCACCAGTTTCCTGATACAAAACCCACTTCTTCAGTGTTACAATTTATCTGAATATCCGTCACAGCCCGCATTTGAAAAAAAAAAAAAAATCTCTCTAATGCCAAATCAGTCTGTCTTATATTGTGCAGTTACACAGCGGTTCCTCCAGTTTCACCTGACGAAAATGCAGCCAAAACAAAGCAATCGAGACAAGCTAGGGTAATGTAACAGTTAATCATTAAACTGTTATTATCTGTGATCTTTAGTTGTTTTTGTGCATTTTCATGTGAAAGTGCACTGTGACATTAGGGCTTTATCGAACTCTATATTCTGCAATTCTGAAGACTGACTGGATACTGTTTTAATTCTGAAAACTGTGGTGTTTTTTTTTTATCTTTTGGTTTTGCTAAATTGCATTGCCTTTTACATTTTATGCAGTTCTGTGCATGGTTAACATTTAGAGTTCATTTTGCTGTTGCGTCGTTAATGGGGAATTTTACATACCGGTACAATACATAACAGACTTAAAAGTACATTGTATTGCAGTTAACGTGTCGACTCAAATTAAAATACTTATTCTGTTGAAAACCAATACAGTACATCTAAATGGAAGCCTGCTTTTTTTAAAACACAGACCTTTCAGCTATGTATTTTTGATACATGGACAAGGGTTGGAACGGCCAAAATGAAATAATCAGATATGCGTCACACGCGTTTAACCATCACTGAAGCCAACATTTTATAGGGTCAGATATGTGAGTGGTGACTGTGTGTGTGTGTATATATATATATATATATATATATATATATATATATATATATATATATATATATATATATGCTATAATTTGCTTTAAAATCTCAGTTTAAAATGGGCAAAACAGGTTTTGTTGCCAGTAGCAGTGATCATTATCTTAACTTGGCAACTTTACACAAGGTGGAGTTCTTTGCCACAACACACTAAGTTAACAAAACGGTTTGTTACAAGCCGACAGAAAAGCATTGCAAGCCAAATCGTTTCAGAACTGTGACGTTCTTTTACTTCAAATTCTCAGGTCATTTAAGAGATTATCAAGGTGCACAGTCAGGCATCAGGAAAGCACACTGTGGGCACCACTGCTCATTGTTTCTACAGTGGGAAGGTGTACTTCATATCTGTGTGACTGGCACTGGGAAATAATGAAACATTGAGATCTCATCTGACCCGTAGGATAGTAAATGGCATTTGTTTTTTGGGTTGTTTTATAAGGCCAAGTTAATGTGTAATTAAAGCAATTTTAAATGTCACTCCGATCCATCTTGTTTAATTCATTAATACAATTAAAAGATTACATCATTCATCCAAATCATGCGTTGTGCACGATACGACGGCAGAGGTCTTTCTATGATTATAAAAAATCACAAGGACTTCATATTCTTTACCCAAGCTCATGGGTTATTCAGACAGCCCATCATTAGTGGGTTATTTAATACACTGTGCCATTCAGATTCACTGCTTCATAGTAAAAACTGAAAACAGAATGGCAGACCATCATTACAAAAAAACCAGAAAAATCACAAACTAAGCATTTTTCTGCATTATTCACGTTCTAATTTAATAAGCCAGCATTGCTCTAAATTACAAGGTACAGAAACATACAACTATAAATCTGTCTACAGGCAAACAGCATGCTGTACCATGAGGGGCTGTTTATACTGGAGCATGACCCAAGCTACCATGTCATTGTGTATGGATTTACTGGAATCGCAGCGACGCAACCGGATTCATTTTACTTTGCAAAAGTGCAGTTTAAACAGGTAACTGCTGATAAAGATTACAAACCATAAATGAAATGGGCGAGCACCTGCCCAACAGATTCAAATGAGATCCTAATCAACCCACACGCTTCAATTTCTCATTCACACCCATTTCATTTATATACTGTTTATTTCAATGTGAAACAGACCCGTTATCGTTGACACTAGATAAGCAATGACAAGTAGGGGTAAACTAAAACCTCTGAAGAGACTGCTAATAAAAAAAAGAAAAAAGAATGCCCCTCCTCGTATAATTAATATCTATAAATATTAATGACTACTATCAGGGGTATTGTTAAATATTCAGGCTAGCAGAACTGTTTTATAATTAATGGCTGCTGTCTCACGCTGTACAATGCCAGCCTTGCACCCCTGTTAATGAACTGTTTGTATCACACGATCAATGGTCCTGCAGTGCTCATGGTGAAACTGTAGACATTACAATAAAAGATTTGTTATTCTGATTGCTTTCAAGTATCATGGAAAGTAAGCATGCAGTTAAATGTCTGTGGGCTTTGCTGCAAGGGGAAGCTGATCACAAGGCAGCGTTTCAATAATTACACAGAAATTATTCCATGTGGTACAAGTTTGTAAAATGAAAGGGAAAAAATGAATCACAAAAACGAATTCACATTCCTTCCAAGAGAAAAGAAACGGCTGTAGCTACGTTCCGTTCTTTCATGACGTGGCAAAAAGTCAGACACAGAACAAATCAGCAAGCTGGATTTCTGCAAGATTTCCATTTGCACAATTAGCATGCTTTCTGTTTCTGCAGTGTCACAGTGGCGGTTTTGGTACAGCAGACCTTACCTGCTACTGCAATCTGCTGTTAAAACTAACCCGAAGCTCTGGAGATCTGTGCCACCCGCCTCTTATGAAAGTTTGCCATGGTGAATTCATTACAGTGCTTTTACTTTACTTTTCCCATGCTTCCACTGTCCCTTACTATACTGGACCATGGGAATACCATGATAGATCTTTCTTAAGAAATGTTTACCATAGTAGACCATGGTTAACCATGGTCCAGTACAGCAAAGCACAGTGAAAGCATGTTAAAACAGTAGGAAAATGGGAAAGTAAAACCATGGGAAAAGTGCAAAACACAAGCAAGGTAATACACTAGCAACTCCATTTAAAACAATGCTGTGATATATTACACAATATTTACTCAGCAACATAGTCCTGCTCACGTTTCAAAAGGATTTGCACCAGACAGTATTAGTTTGGTTTTTCCTTTAAAACTACAATCAAACAATCAAACTCATTTCTCCTCTGTTTAATATGTCCGAACAAGCAATTCATGTACAGTAAATACAATTAGCAATCTGTCACATCACACCCACATGTAATACACTGCATACAGTACAGTTTCATTGTTAACATTATGAAAAATGGGGACTCCCAAGTGGCGCATCCGGTAAAGGCGCTCCGTGTGGAATGCAGAATACACCCTATAGCCTGGAGGTCACAGGTTCAAGTACAGGCTATTCTACTGCTGACAGTGGATGGGAGTTCCCAGAGGGCAGCGCACCATTGGCATGGCACTGCCCAGGGCTTAGTTCGGCCATGGTGTCCTCAGCTCAGCGTAGACACCATGTCTACTGGCTGGGCGCATGCAGGCTTGCCTGTAAGCTGCCCAGAGCTGCGTTGTCCTCCAACACTGTAGCTCTCAGTTGAATGCATGGCAGGGATGCATAGTGAAAAAAAGCAGTCAGCTGACAGCACACACTTCAGGGGACAGCATGTGCTCTTCTTTACCACTCCCAAGTCAGCACAGGGGTGGTAACAGTGGGCTGAGCTCAAAATACATTTGGATATGTCAAATTGGGAGAAAAGCAGGGAAAAATAAAAAAAAAAACATTATGAAAACAACCAAACACACAAATTCTTATCTTTATGATTTTAAATACTGAATTTCATATCCACGTTACTGTATACATCAGGCAATACATTACAGTACTCTCAGGAAAGTTACAGGGTCAAAATACAATACTTTTCTTCTTCCTCCTCTTCGTACCGGAAACATGTGTGCAAGACTTGCATACTGAGTACTAATATTCTGCATACAATAGGGTTACTGTTGTAGATTACTCATTAAAAGCCAGCAGAATCAAGAGAGAGCAGATTTTTTTTAATTAACCTGGTATTGACATTTTATTGAAGATGGGGCATGAATGTGTAGATATGCTTCAGGGATGCTAGTTAATTGGGCAGGGAGGGGGTGGGAGGATTAATCAAGGTCAATCAAGCCAGGGAGTTCACACAATGCTTTTTATTTTGCATAGGACAGCAGGACCTTTTTTTTGCAAGCTATTCAATTTTGTATTACTTTTAAGTAAATACATTTCTAGCGCAGTTTCTCTGTCTGTCAGCCATCCATTCAGCTCCACATATAAATGGAAAATTACCAGTGCCTGTTCCTGTTCCTTTATAATCTCATTTCATACCCAAACAAAGTGCTCCACAATACGCAGGCTCATCACCACTTAAGAATTTGAGCAGGAGATTTTCTGCCCCACAGAGCAATTCCAAGTCTAGCACAGGGCAGGTTATGCACATGGGTGAACTCAAGCACGGCAGCACTGCAGAAACGCAGTTAGAAAAACATACCAGACAGTTTGGTCCGAAAGCACTCTGCATTTTCGTATTCCTGCACAGTAACCCAATCTCGTAACAATGCAAGCACCTTGCAGATGTCGAATCACTTGCACCTGGTAGTCACAGGTGTTACTCATTTTTACGTCCAACCTCTGTATTTTACTTAGTAAAGCCGAAGCGCTTCCACTTACATCGTAGAGACTATCAAACAACCACAGGTTTAAAGAGTGAGTCGAAGATCAAAGTCTATAGATGAAGGGAGGATTTGGATATAAATACAAAGCTCCATATCCCTCCGACTGACCCTCAGCACAATGAAGAGATTACCTACTGCCAAAGACCTGGGTCATTACCCAATCATCTCTGTCAAAGACAAGGTTAACTACAGAAATGTGAGAAGGCTTGCGACGATACTATAGCTTGCTTAGTTCAGACAGGTTTCGAACTGGAAGAGCAGTTCAGACTGCAATAATTAGGAAGACGGAAACACTATATCTGACTGTAAGATAATACAGGGGTGATTCAGGATTTACAAATGATCACAGGCTGGAATAATTATGACGAAAAGTAGACTAGAATCCATCAACAAATTCAGCAAACTAGTTATTTAATCACAAAAACAACTTTTTAATAACACAGTTTTTCAACCTTATCTTTCCATAGCCATTTGATCTTCCATCACTGCAGGGATGGAAGTAAGACTCCTATTGCATAGCAGTTTACCCCATTCCAGGTTTTACTACGAGCTTGATTTGCCACAATGTATGAGTAACAAGCCCAGGTGTGTTCTAGTAAAACCAGGAATGGACAAACTGTTATGAAATGGGAGTCTTACGTACTTTGCTGACACCCAATAAAAACTGCCTATGCTGTGCAGATTGGTGCTGCAGGTGAGATGAGTTGAAAAGCTCCATCCCTGCTCTTCTGTGCAGCAGTTAACGCACAGGCTTGCAAAGTGCATGGTCTCCACTTCACCTTGTCACACAGGCAGGATATAGCTAAGCCATGGTGCTGAGCCATTCAAAATACACTTCTTCTCATTTCATGTTTTCTTTTGAATTTCTTCTCCGCCTTGCCATTAATCATAACCACAAGTGCTGCCAGATTAGAGACAAAATACCGGGACCAATCTAACTTGACGTTAAAAACAAACGCAAAGTTGGACTGGATTGCTACCATATGATATTTCAGTGGACAGAGGCCTGGTCTGGTTTACTAAACTGATTTCAGAGGGCTGTAACAGAAGAAACTAGAGGAGCCCATGTTATTATAACCAGTTAGATAATTAGGTGCTGTGTTAAAGGTCCACGTAGGAAAGCAGACAGACTGTCAGGTTTCATTTTCAGATTTTTGTTCTCGTACAGGGTTTACAGTACGAGGAGAGTATTTGCTTTAGCATCAATTCCAGAGGAGAGGGATTTAGGGATCAGGTTTTGGATGCTGGAGAAAGTTTCCACCACTACAGCCTAGTGGTTCTCAATAGTGATTCAAATGAGGACAGCTGGTTTAAAACGCCACACACAGTGGTATGCTTGGAAAGCTTTCCATCTTTTAGAATCTGATGACTTCACCCAGTGTACTGTAGGTCACATGATTGCACAGACAATGGCCTAAGAACTCATGGGAACATGTTTTTTTAAAGAGCCTACTGCAGACGTTGCACATTATATAACCTGCTGTACTATACACAGTGTGCAATTAGATTTCATTTAATGCCCTGAACTACAATGCTTGTGCAATTACCTACATCAGCCCTCAAATAACATTTGAAATAAATACATATACCAATGAAAAGGAAGACAGGTTACAGGGTCTATTTTAATGACCTAAACATGGCAGAAACCCCAGATGGATTTCTATACCATTAAAGAAGAGCGGAGGTATTTATTAAAATAAACGCCTGCTGTGTGCATGTGTACATTTATGTGTCAGGATTGGAAAACAAACATTAAATACAAAGGTTACAAAAATAACAGCACAGCCCCGGCAAATGTTTTTGCAAGCTTTGTTTCCTTAAAATGATTAAAATGTAACACATGAAACATTGAAAGTAGCTGAAAAAAATTGTTTTTTGACAGATAATAAATATATTTTCCATTGACATTTTTTTCAATTTTTTTTACATTGCTTTATATGGGGGGAAATGGCATCCTCATATGAGTCTATCATGCATTTGTATTTTCCATGCATTTTTGTATTTGTATGTCCCCATATAAGACTAGAAAACAGTTTTTTTTTATATGGTCCATTTAAATGCGTGCAACAATGAAACACACACACATACACACAAACGTTTAACGAAAGAGAAAGAAATGTTTGTGCCTCCCATTCCACAAGGTGCCACTGCCACCTTCACTTCTCATTGATGTGCGCAAAGAAATGTGAAGAGGTACTCTGGTCCTACTCGAACAAGACTTTTTATTAGCAGGCACGGTGCTGAGTAAACATTTAGCTTTTAAAGACTGATATACCTAACAAAACAAAAAGACTGGTGCCATTAACCAGCACCCAGTATTTTCATAAGCCCTCCTAACGATACAAATCAAACTGCGGAAGTCAAGTGGATAAACTGCATTAACATTCCCTCTATTCACACAACACATTGCTGAGCCTGGCTGTGAAATGTACAGTGCAGCTCACAAACAGTGTGGAATCGCATTGCAATGCAAGCAGTTAACACACACTTGACAGAGCCTTTATCCACATGTCATTACATCACACTGCTATTCAGAACGAAACTTGTGAGGGCTGCTGAGTGGAGGAGTGTCTGCCTAGCAGGGATGAGTCTGTCTGTATACGGGCTGTATTTCAGGGCAAGTGCCACAGAAAGTGAGTGCAAGGTGTGTATAACACAGCAACACAGGTATTGTGACAGCAGCATGAACGGTAAGAAGAAGAGATGCAACCAGCATGCAATTTCCTAAAGGATTACAAGACAGGCAACAATCGACAATACAGTCGAGGGTTCATTAACCCAGTATTAATGAAGGTGAAATACAAACGAGAACATGCATCTTGCACATTGCTATACAGAATACACAGTATGAAAAATAACTTACTGCAGAGCTGTCAATGATATTAACACTGGTAAGGGAACTTTTTTGTATATGTTGAGTGTTTCCATTACACAACTCAAGCGCACATTTGTAAGCCTTGTTCTGGACTAGGTCAAGAACTTGTTATGAACTTACAGAACAGTACTGCTGCAGTATGGATGACATAACCCCACTGCACATATCCTTCAGCCTTTAGGGGGAAAAAAGATTTGGACAAAGACGCCTACTTCCTTCCACCCTTTAAAACTCATTATTCAAGAAATAAACACTAAAAATACCCTCAGAAATGTGTCTCCATTCGGAACAACCCTTCTTGCAAAACACAGGGTCAGGATTTGTTCTTCAAATTAATTGCACTCTTTTGGAGTAGTGATGGGAACAATTACCAACATTGCTGTATCCGGCAAGCCACTGATAGAACAATCACTTATTAATGTGAATCAGTAGCACATGAAACAAGAGCTATTTATTGAGCACAGTTACATCAAACCATCTGCAAATACTGTAAGAGCTTACTGCAGTACGCAGTCATAGCACGACTTTAAAATCATTTTATTTTCATTTCATGATGCGCAATAAAAACTAAAGTATTATAGGCCTATATCGTAATGCGTGAACCATGAAAACCTGTTTTTTCTTTCAATCATTCAGATTTTTGATAGTAAACAACATATATTTCCTACCACCATTAAAATGATTTAAAAAAATACTTTAACCAGTTCTTGCAAATAAGTACCGTAACCTACAGTATACCTACAAAAGTTTACCGCAGTAAATGATTTTGTGGCAAATGCGTAGTTTTCCCATGGTTATACTATGCATTTACGACAGTTTATACGACTAACAACAAGAACAACAACAACAACAACAACAATAATAATACACTCAACATTGACACAAGTTATAGAATAATAATACACTCAACATTGACACAAGTTATAGAATAATAATACACTCAATATTGACACAAGTTATAGAATAATAATACACTCAACATTGACACAAGTTATAGAATAATAATACACTCAACATTGACACAAGTTATAGAATAATAATACACTCAACATTGACACAAGTTATAGAATAATAATACACTCAATATTGACACAAGTTATAGAATAATAATACACTCAACATTGACACAAGTTATAGAATAATAATACACTCAACATTGACACAAGTTATAGAATAATAATACACTCAACATTGACACAAGTTATAGAATAATAATACACTCAACATTGACACAAGTTATAGAATAATAATACACTCAACATTGACACAAGTTATAGAATAATAATACACTCAACATTGACACAAGTTATAGAGTGAATCAAACTGGATGTGCAGGTATGGTTGTCTACTTTTTAACGTTACGAATTTCTGTCTTAAAAATCTTTATGGATAGCAATATAGATATTTGCATATTTTTTCCAAGCATACAGGACCGATTAGTTGTTGCTATATCAAAAGTAATTAACTTAGCTGCAGTTCAATTAAAAACACGTGGTGCAGGCTGAGGAAAGAGCGCCGCTTTGTTCCACTAGCTACATTCCAAAGTTTAATTTATTTATTTGTCTGTTGCCGCAACTGTTTCAAAATAACGACAACCACTAGGATTCAATAATGACTACGTTATTATTAACTATAATCTAAATAAACTTTACACCACTCACTTCTGTTTTGGGTCACTACGATTATTTATAAACTACCGTTCCCACATTCCTAGGGAGATATAGACAGATAGACAGATAGACAGATAGATAAGGCACATGTTCACTGGGATCAAGAAAGATCTCCCTTACACGAACACCTACCTATCTGTACAAATTTCGCCTCCGACTTTCTGACAACAGCAGATCCAAGGGGAAGCAGGCAAACGACACAAAACCCCGCCTAACGCCACCTCCAATTGGCTCTTCCCCAGGCTCGAGATTAACTACTCACAGGTCATTTGGTAAGTCCATGTCAATCATTGTCGCCGGAAAACGTGTTTGGAAATGTGTTGGAATGGTCCGTGATTATTCAAAGACATTCGACGAAAAAAAGATCAAACTGTAAACAGTTTGCGGCATTTTAAAATATACCTTAAAACCAAATATTTATATTTACATATAATAAAGATAAACTGGTGCTGTCTACATTAATAATGACTGTGTTATACAAAACAATGGCTGTTATCCAATGTGGGCAGGACAGCAGACAGTGACCAAGTGTTGCTCACACACAGTCTCCATCAATGAAGCCTACTGAAGAACAGGCTTCCTCCCCAACTCAATACGCTCAGCTTACAATTCACATGACACTTCATTTGGGTTCACATTACATTGCTTTAGTAATGATGATAATAATAATTTAAAAAAGTGATCTAATTGCTATATTAATGATGTCCTGAACACTAACACCTCCTAGAAGAATATTATTGGCATAATAAAATGCGTGGTCACGTGATGCAGAGCCTGTCTGTTTGGAAGGTCATTGGAGAGTCAGGAATAATGGGAGATATTAATGAAAGGAGCTGATGATATTTGCACCAGTCCCTGTTGAAGTCAAGCCACTCCTGCAGCAAGACAGGGGTCAGCTCAGCATGTTGATCATGTTAAATGAGCATGCAATAGCCTTTCTTCAAAGCTGTCCTGAGCAAAATAACGTCCTATATTCCACTATAAACATTTACCACTGTATTTATGCTTTTACCATACTCTACCCTGGTTTGCCATTTTGATGAGTATGATTTTACCATCCTTTACAGTGGCTACCTTTGAGTTGCCATGTAATAACACTTTTACTGTGCACACTTTCCTGATGGTTTAGTCATAGCCCTCTATTACGTTGCACACAAAGCTGGTGAAATGTCATTACAATGTATTAGAATTTATACTGGGATGAACTCACACGGCCTCGTCTGTGTGGCAGCACAGAAAGCTGCAAACATGGCGTCAGATGTGAATGCTAATGAACCGCTGTCATCACGTCTGCTCTTTACTCAACCATTCTCAAAGCATTTCAACTCCACATTGTTTTCAGCACATTTTTTTTGTTACATTCTCAAAACTATTTAGTCCAAAACATTTTGTTTTTTCTGAAAGGAAAAAAAAAAAAACACCATTACAATTCTAAAATGAACACACGTAATACAATTTAAAGTAGAAGCACCCGAATATCTGCTTTGGTAAATTTATTGGGTGTGTTTTTTTTTTCCTTTTTGGACAAAATCCATGGTAATGACGACTCAAAATCTTTGAGAGCCTTGCCCCTTCTGTGCGACATAGAGGTGTGAAAAAATAAATGCACAGGTTTCCTTGCCTAATTATATAGCAGACAGGTTAAGAACCCTCCCCAGCAGGCTTGTGTCCAAGTTTGAATATGTTCTAGAATGTCAGCGATGCACACCACTCCACCAGCTCTATGAAACAAAGTGGAAAAGCATGTCCAGGATTCCTTTGTGAAAGCTCTGGGGTGCTAATGGATTACCATTCTTTGAGACGCATGTTTTCAGCACACATACTGGTACGAGCAACCATTGGGTTTTCACTGGGTAGCATGAGGGAAGGTTGTAGGGAACCATGGATTTATTGATTTTTAAAAAGGCATTGCAATGTTGCATACCTTTCTTTGTAACGGCATGCTTCTTTCGCATTGGCTCTGCTGTGCCTCTTCTATACCTGTTCTGTGGATAAATACAGTTCAGTGCAGTTGAGTTTCAAGTTACATCAATTCAGTCCCTTTTCAAAGCACAAAAATGCACAATTAAAATACATTTTAGAACAGCATCAATGGTATCTTGAAACATAATTCACTTTACTGAAAAATCAGCACATTACTTCAATTTAATAAAAAATAAAGACATCAGTGTAATCACTTAGTTTTAATTTCTTAGTCTGCAAGATATCTTGCATGAAATCCCCACAGATAACAAAGCATTACAAGTTAAATATGCATTTTTATAGAAAACATTTAAGCATGTGTTTTTTTTTTAAGTTTTTGTTTTGTTTTTAAAGCGATAGTTTCTAATAAAAGATATTTATTTTCACCTGCATTTTCTTGTAATAGATTTTCTGTGTTGTAGCTTCCTCATATACAAAAATTTTAACCCATATAGTGGCTGAACTGGCCAATCCCAAGGAAGCCAGGGTGCCACCGTGTCACCATGTAGGCAGACTCAATGCATTTCACACAGATCCATTCCTCTCCATTCATTTCACTCAATGGTGTATATTTTCAGCTCTGAACAGGTGCTTATTAAAATCAATAAAAACAATAACGAATACGACGGTAACAGAGGTACACAGCTGATTGGATCATTAAAACACTTCCCAATTGGTTTAGTCTATTATATAATCTCTGCTGTATAAACACACTCAAATGAAAATCAATTAAAATAGTGTGAACTGCTGAAGCAAATTCATTCTGTTTCATATAGCAGATGGATTCATTTCAAGGCATGCAATTATAGCAAAAACCATAAAAAAAATTCATAAAAATACTATAACACAAAAAGCAACATTTAAATATGTAAACATGTTATAATTATAAACACCACAACTTAGGTGTATGAATAATAAAAAGCTAAGAAAACATTCTTTAAAGTTTTATGTATAGGACTACATGAACAAAATAAATACATCACACAATTCCATGCAATAATAATAATAATAATAATAATAATAATAATAATAATAATAATATAATAATAATAATAATATGTTTATCAGAATCTACACTACCAACCCAGTACAAAGAATAAACACATGAAATTAAAAAGGAACCACTGAAACAGGGTTACATTCTCTCTATAGATCTGTAGATCAACACTTGCAGATTTTCAAATAAGTATCAGCAGTTATTTCATTTCACGTAAAAGTTCTCCAACATAGGCTCTATAACAAATTGAAGTACCTTAAACTCTCCTGTAATGGTGTTTATTAAAAATGGCTTATTTTAGTTGGAGCTGCTGTAATCGCTTGGAGAGGTGGGGGAGTGGAGGTAAGGGTTCCGCTCCTCTCACAGTGAAACCTCTATCAACTGATTCTTACCTACCCTGCAGCTCTGCTCAATATCACAGCACTGCATTTCCCTTTTTCAACAACAGTCAATGAGCTGAAAGGACACAGTACATAACTCAGTCACACAGTCAAGTAACGAATAAAATCCTGTGCATAATTTAAAAAGTTACATCGAAAAAGATCAGTCTAACCACGTTAAATATTCCCTAATGAAACTGTCTATTTGTTTGTATGTATGTGAATGTATGTGTTTGTATGTGTTTATGTATGGATGTGAGTGTATGTATGTATGTGAGTGTATGTATGTGTGTGTGTTTATGTGTGTGTGTGTATGTATGTATGTGAGTATATGTGTGTGTGTGTTTACGTATGTGTGTGTTTATATATGTGCTGTATGTATTACTTTGGGTTTAACAATTCCTTCAAAAAAAGACAAGCAACAGATGTGAGATTAATGGTTAATAACAGAAACATATGGAGCACTGAAATTGTTTCAACCTTTCTGCATGTGCAATAATAATAATAATAATAATAAATAATAATAAAAACACAATTGAGAGTGAATCTCCTCTCAGGTTTAAAGTGCTACATTCAAGTAACATGTGCTGGGGGATGTAGGGGTGCAGTAACTAAAGGTCTGTCTGGCCGCTGCCCTTGTAAGGGGAGGCAGTAACTACATTTTGCAGAAGAGAGACCCGGGCAGCTCTGTTGAACTGGACCGGCCACCTGGCTCCGGCAGACTCAGCAGATGGGCCTGGTCTGGGCTGCTTGTCGGAGGACATGAGGGGCCGAAGCTCCTGCTGCTGGATGCACTCCGTGCTGTCCTCCTCACTGCTTCTACCAGCGGCTGTGGCGTGCTCTGGGAACTGGAAACAGGGGTCCAGCGGGGGCCTAGCGAGGGCAGCTGGGGCCCCGCGTTCCTCCAGCATCACCAGGGGCACTGTCCTGTGCTGGAGCTGCTGCACCTCGGACGTTGTGGGGGGCGGCAGGCTTTCCAGGGATGAGATGCTCTGGTTCCAGGCCTGCTGCAGGTCAATGGGCACGATCTTGGTCGTCTCCGAGGAGACGCAGGCTGGGAGGTCCCCTTGGTCTCCCTTCCAGGGCAGCTCCTTCTCCGTGCAGGTGGGGGACGGGGGGAGGAGGAAGGGGCTCTGATACACATCCAGAATACCTGGGAGTGGGGGATGGAGGTGTAGGGACAGGGGCAAAAGAGAAAGGAGGAAACAGAAAGAGAGAGCAAGAGGGGGAGCATATGGGGCAGAGAGAGAGAGATTATAAAAACCAGGGAGAGTAAAATTCATAAATAAAATTCTGCTATATAATCATAGCTAGACTCAAGTCTCAAGAAAGCAATGAAAACTAGATGTGTTGGTAGGTATGTGCTGTAGCACAGACTTAACAACAGGTACGCTGGCAGTTTCTAATTTGGGAAAAGCCTGAAAGCAAAGCAGACCCTTCCGTGATAAACTCAAACAGCCTGTTCTCATGTGATTCAAGTTCAAATCCAGTTTAAGTCGCAAGTGAACTGAGCTTAACAGCCTATTGTGCATTAAAAAATCAGCCAAGGAATTGTGAATGATTAACAGCAAAGACATTCTGAAAGAACAGGAAGGTGCCTATAATCCGCTCCCTTCTTGGGTGGATGAAGTTCTTTTGGAAAAATACAATTTGGTTCATACAGTTTCCTTGACAAAAAAAACAAAGGAGACAGAAAAGAACAAATCAAAAGGAACCAATGGAGGAACGCAGCACAATGCTGTGTGCAGAGATGATTACTATACAAGGAAAGCTGCAGGCTGCTCACACGTCATGCAGCTCTCCTCACTCTTCTCTCACCGAGTTCTGACCCCACTCCCTTCTTTTGGTAATATTTTATCAGTTCTAGCAGAGATTACAACAATCTTACACAGCACCTTACACTGTATATTTTTTATAAAGACAATGTCAGGGTCCATAATACAAGTTAATATATACAGTTGACCCTGTCTCTCTTATAGTATGAAAGAGTCTTCTTGTGAGAACTCGGGGTGCACCAGAGGACCGTGGAGAGAAGCTGGTTTCTAGTGAAGAGACTCACTTGACTGTTTCCCCTCCAGCAGGACCTCATCTGCAGCTCGAGCCACGAAGGTGATCCCTTCATCCTCCTCCTTCTCAGCTCCTGAGTTGTCTTCCTCTTCCTCCTCCGAGTCCATTGTCATGACAACAGGCACTGGGGAAGACAGAAAAAGAAGACTGTTCCTTAGTGAGAGCGAGAGGGTTTGAAGAGGGGAAGTGAGCTTTAAACAAGCTGCCACAGACCAGCAGAATTATTCTTTTTTTTTTGCTCTAATGTAGCGTAAACGTATACTGTAGTATTGGGCATGATGATTTTTCCTCCTGACACTGAACTAACTTACGAAATGTCAAATAATATTCTGCTTTATCAAGAGGCAGTGAAGCAGAGATTGCGATCACAGACTAGTAGACTTATAATGACTTCAGTCCCTCTGTTATACAGAAGCAGGATTGCAGAAGATTATGTCAGATGGAGTCACAGTTATAACACACATGTCCACAGTTTTGCCCTCAGGCACAGTTTTGAGATCATGGTCTACAAGCCAGCATGTAAAACACTTGAGATGATGCATCTTGTTCTAATCCATAGTGAGGAGTGCTGGAATGGGACTCTCACCTGTGTCCTGCCAGCTGATGTTTCTTTTGGGTTTGCCATTGGGAACATCTCCATTGACATCATTGCTTCTGTGCTGTAAACACACACACACACACACATATATATAGGTATATATATATATATCACCCCCGTAATCCCAAGCAAAGTCCTCAATTACAAACAGCAAGAGCTCTAGCTGTGAAGCTGAATGGTTTTTCATCCTGTACTTTTTAACAATGACTTGGAAAACCTTAAAGCAGGGCAACAACATACAGGTATCCTCATATCAACATGCACTAACAATGCCTTGTGTCTGTGTTATAATAAAATACAAGTAATGATTTTCACTTTCTACAAGGCTTTCGAGGATTAGGTCCAGGATAGTATGAATACAGTGCAGTGGATGAAATTAATTGAAAGCACAGCTTTGGTCACAAGTGCAGCGTTATTATTTATAGGGAATCTCGGATTTCACGTCTGTGTACTTTTCCACTTCGCACCGTTCAATCATCTGGTGCAGTACAGTGTCTTTCATCATGAAAACCTGCGGTCAGAGTTAGTTTACATTACTAGAAGAAAGAAGAAGAAAGTGTTTTGCCAAGATCAGTCCAGCGTGGAGTTAGAGACAGTTTAGGAGACACAGGGAAAGTGCATCGGAGACACTTTAATTACCAAAACAATGTCAATAATGTAATGTCTGATTTAAAGAAATCTCAGCATTCCTTAAATAAACCAAGTCATGGATTTGTTCTCTTTGTGTACAGCATGTGTTTTGGGATGTGATCTCTGATGTGAAGGTGTGCAAAGAGAGGAGGAGAAACCTGCCTTCTTCTGGCTCTTCTTGTGGCGGGACTTGCCCTTGTTCTGGTAGACGCTGTGCTTGGTGGATCTGAAGGACTCAAGCCGGCACCGCATGTTCCTCTGGATCACCTCGCGGTCCTGCCACTCCTGCTCATCCGCGCTGATGAAGTGACGGCTGTAATTCGCCTGGTACTGGAGACACACTCACACACAGAGACACACACACACACACATATACACACGCGCACATACGCACACATGCATACGCACACAGGTTCATGAATATCAATCATCAATCTTTATTTTAATCCCAATAATACATTTGTGAAAAATAGTGAAGTAGCAGAAGCTTCGTTTATAGGCCAAATACTGTGTTTATAGATCAACAACTTCTACAGAGTGATTGCCAATCTTTAATGAGGCTGTAACACACAGAACATGGAATGGGCCTCCTGCCTCTAAAATAGATAACTTCACAAAACCAGTGATCGTATGGCTTTGTATGGCTTTGTGTGTGTTGAATACGGGGTGTCATGTCTTTGTGTGTGTTGAATACGGGGTGTCACATCTTTTTGTGTGTTGAATATAGGGTGCCGACTCACCCTCTTGCGTGGTTTGTACAGGTTTCCTGCGAGGACGTGATGCATCACCGTGTCCTCCTTGTCTTTGCCACTTCTCACGGTATCGATTACCTGCAGATCCAGACACACTCCACTGCCATTCTCCCATCTAGCAAAGGACAGAACGCAAGAGGCAGGTGAAAAAAGAGGTGCTGTGTGTGTGTGTGTGTGTGTGTGCGCGCGCGCAGGTATTATTATCAATGTGCAGACAAAATTTGAGAAAATGTCCCCACAAAGATAGTCCTGACTTTGTAAATCACCTTTCTAAGAATTAAATATGCCTTAAAAAATATTTAGTTTGTTGTCGACTTTCACCCTGCGTGGAGTTTTGTCTGACTGGAGACAGAAATAGTAAATAAAAATATGGTGTCCCTACAAATATAGGATTGCAAACATTTCCTTTACCTGTTTAATGTCTTATTATATGTGTTCTCTGCCATGTTCATGCTTAGATCATTATTTATCAGGTTTACTAACTATTCCAGCAAAAATGCCCTTAATCCACCATCGGGTCCGCTTCTGAAAAGACTCCTAAAAGCTGGATTTCTGGAGTAAGGTGGTGTGAAAAATGACTATACTGATCCATAGATAGACAGATAGATAAACAAGTTAATGAATAGCTGTATTTAATACCTGCAGATAAACACTTCTTAAAGGCAATTACTAGCATGAGAACGAGTATCAGCACAGCCCTAAAAAAATAATGTCATAAAAACACAAGTTTTCTTTACTTACAGAAGGTTTGTGACAGAAGTTTCTGAAAATGACATCCGGCTGGGCAAGGAAGGAAGGGACAGCTTAGCGGACGAGAGAATGTGACCTCCCTAGGGAAAAAACACAAAACACATTGAAAATAACCATTTCCAGAGAAGCATGAAATCGTCTCTGAAGTCAATAATAATAATAATAATAATAATAATAATAATACAGATTTTATTTCATGCAAATAATTGTATTAGATGAAATCGCTTATTGAATTGCCTGTTATCGGTAGGAGTGATCACTGCTGGCTCTCCGAGGCTGCTCTGTGTGTAGCTGTATCTGTTTCTAAATCAAGTTCAGGTTACACCACAGAACAGTAAAGACAGTCTTCTAGCCCCGTCTGTGAGTCACTCATTACTGTTCATCACGGCACTGTACGTTCGGTTCAAACACACAGGCTACAAACATTCCAATTAGGGGCATTTTTTGTGTGGTTAAGAACTTCTCAAGTTACATAATGAAAACCCTGTTGAGCGAGGTTCATCTTTTGTCTGTCTTGTAATATTAGAAACAACGAGCTTTCAGCATGCACTAAACATGAGACAGCAATAGCAAGTACTGGGGATTAAAAGTCATGTCACCTTGTCATCTGGTGGGCTATTTTACTTTTCAAAATCTCAATTGCAACAATTCCCTCACTTCTCTTTTGAATACAATGCAACATGACGTCTCTTTCCTTTGTTCAGTCGGCTGGGTGGCCTGTGGGTTCCGTTCGTGTTGGCCAGCATGTTTTCCCTGTGTTAATATTAGACTGAGCTTTGTGCTGCACAGTTACAGATCAGGAGGTGAGGTGATGTGGAGCCTGGAGCAGGCTTCAGGACTGACTCTCCATCACTCCTGTGCACAGATGTCTAAACAGGGTTTTACATTCTCAGTTTCTTTGTATATTTATATTCCAGAGGTTTCTGGATGAGGTTTGAGACCACCAGAACTTGATTCTTCACTCGGGCACCCCGGGTCAAACCTGTGTTCCAGTGTGCATGCCACAGTAAATTTGGTTAGAACAGTACTTGTTTATCATAACATTACTGATTGCCTGTACTGATTATTGATGATCATATTAGGAGCTATAATCACGTTTCAGACCCTCCTCTATTGTGGGAGAGTACAGTGGGATGGTTTTACTTTAATATTTAAAAAAAAACAACAAGAAGTCAAAAAGCCGACCGAGAAAAAAAGAAAAAGACATAGAGAGAGGGAGACAGTCACAGTTAATGGGAGTTCATGTGATCATTTAGAGCCGATAATAGATCAGTGAAAATCTAATTGATTTCATTGTCGTCCACACCTTCTTAAATCATGCATTGCCAAGTTTAATGCAGAATAAAGAACAGGATGTATTTCCTTCAGAGGCAACCTCTGAGCTCAGGAAATATAGCCTGAGATCATGCATTATACCCCATCAGCCAGAGGGCTTGGGTAAAATGTTTTAATGCAACGAGAGGAACGTTCAGTTTGTAGCAGCATTACTCTTAGGAATAAATGAAGGGCCTTGAGGCGATACATTTCACAAAACAATCACTTACTGTACTGTAATCAAACATATGAGACAATAGCACAAGCAGCAGTTATCCTCAGAGGGGAGAAAAACCCTAAATTAATTTGAGACTTTGATATTGTAATAGGACTGAGTCACCTCCCCCTGCGGAGCCTCGAGGCTGGCTCAGTCAGCCTGTGAAGATCCTGAGCTGCTTTAATTGGCCATTTTTATCATAATATTTTGTTTCAAAAACATTCAACTGAATTCAGTAGCAATGCAGAATTAAAGGCTTAATGCACAGACAGGGTCAAAGTGTAGTCCTTTTGAAATAAATAAAAAGGGAATGCTATTTTTAGCCCCTTTGAAATGCATTATATATTTATAAGCGCCCTGCAAGAGTCTCTGTGCTTTTTTCTTTTGTAAAATGTGAATTTGTAATCTTGGTAACTCTTCGGTGACCCTATCGTGCTATGTGAATAGACTGGAGCAGTATAAGAGTGGCCATCATTACCAAGAAGGGACAGTTATGACTTGGGATTTAGGAAATAATAGGAGATAATAAACATTTGGGGCTATCAGCATCATGAAGAAGTAGATGACCGTGACCTATACCCATCATAGATAGCTGTAAAATATAGAGCAGTGTGATGTACAGATTTCTCTACATAGCCCATGATTCTAATCCGGCATGAATTGCTGGTCTGTGTGCTGGTCTGCATCATGCCGGATTGAAGAGGGGATCACGCCATTCATTTCAATAGGGATTAGACAGGTGTTACTGTATTGTGATAAAGAATCTCCTAAGAAAGTTTCAGCACAACTGGACATGCAGTCTAGATACCGATATGTGTACAAAATGTTAAGTGTGACGCAGACGTTCTGCTGCTTGGTATGTACAAACCCTCAGCTTCTTTCCATCACCGGGGTCATGCATCTTTCAAATGCAGAGTCTGCTCCTTCGTGGCATGTCTTTCGAGGCTGAACTATCATAATAACAACACATGTCTTGTGATGCAGTTTTGAGATTCTGTGATTCCCTTGGCAGTGGCAGCCAGCCTCTGATCGGTAGTCAGTGGGCGCGCGGCTGGCAGCAAAGACCTGTTACTATTTCCAACTCTCATCTCCGCTGTCTTGGAATCAGTAGAATCCCTGGCCATTGACATCCCTTATTCCACAACAGAGATCAGCTGACTAAGAAGAGGAAAGTTTGACTTTTTCAGAGAAAACCTTGAAGTGAAGCTTGCCACCACAGACCGGCGGTTTGGCAGGAGCACATTTCTACAGTTACTTCTGGCACAGGAGGGATGTGAGGGGAGTACCCTTGTTTTAAAGTGCTGTGGTTACAGCCTTGAAGTTTGCACAGTCTTGCCAAAGCTGATCCATCTGTGACAAAGTAAGCAGCAGAGCAGCAGGAAGCACCTGCAGGAGCCTTTCTCCACGCCGCAGAGCAGGGGCTGCTACAGGCTGCCCTCGGGACTGGAAGCAAGCCCGTACATCCAGGCCACTCCACATGTGCAAGGATGGATGTTTCTTACAGGCGGTGTGCTGCACAGGAAATTCTTTACAGGGGTTACAAGCGAATTGAAGGGAGAAATAATGATGGTTCGTTGATTTTAAAAGTGGTAGAAATGAGAATCCCATTCAATAAAACAAACTGGAACATTATTTCACAAAATTACAATAATCATTTTCGCTCACAGCCAGAGCACCAACTGCAGTCCTAAGCTGGCATTTTAAAAAACAGATCTATTTTTTAAAGTAACAAATGTAAGCAAATGAATAGGTTGGAGCAGTATGACAGGATAATCAATATGCCAACCTGGTAGTCTTTTTTCTGACAGGAGCTTAAACCTGGTACCAGGAGACCTAGGTTGAGCCAACTTTGCTGCATCAAACCCCAAGTCTCCCCTGGTGTGCTGTGCAGTGGCCTGAAACCTTCATGTTCCCTCAGCTTAAGGCTGCAGAGGGTTAAGTAGCTGATAAAGGCAATTCAACAGAACGGATCTCCAGAGTTGCATTCAAGGACAGAATCATTGGGTTCCTATGCAGGGTTAAGATGACAGGAACAATTCAAGTGCTACAATACAGCTGGCTGCTTTTACTGCACAATCTATCTCTTGCAAGTTACCTTGTAATTAAGATGAGAACATGATATGTTGATGGAGACATTAACTGACCGCTTTTCTTTAAATGAAATCATTAAAGCAGGGCTTCACTGGACACTATTGCAATGTTTTCATAATATCAACCAGCAAAAACTCAAGCTTCTCAAGTGAGGAAAGATAAGGACGTTGGCGAGCTTTTAGTTCTTTTCTTTGGACGCTGAATCACTTTGTACGTCACAAAGCACTTCTCACTGGCTTTCATGAATAAATACGTGAAGCTGTTTATCCTGTGCAAAGAAATGGGGGATCATTTTCAAATGATATTTCCAGGATACAAGACACTCTGTCTGATTATATGTGTATGATTTGGAATTAAAAGGAAAAAACCCTAACAGAGCTGAGTTTCCTTATTGGACTGTCTTCCTTGAATGCGCCTCAGTGAACATTTTGAACCAAACAAGTACCTTGAACTGAGTGCCCAGAATGCTGCATCGACTTACTGGATCAAGAAGTATTGCTTGTTTCTAACTCATTTTTCAATGCGTATACAAATGAGCAGCTCTAGGTTGGAACACACATATTGCATGGGATTTAGTGACTCCATTACAAACCGTAAAGTGAATAGATTAGAACAGAGGCCTTGGTTGTTCGTTTCAACATCAGAAAAATGAACTGCTGTGTCTCCCCAGGAAGTCCATGAAAGGCTTGAAAATGTGACCTAGTGAGTCTTAAGGGGTTAAAAAAAAACATCCGGTTTGTTAATCCTGACAGCGCCGATCCACAGCACACAACACCAGAATGGTGCTGTCTCTGAGTCTGAGTGGCAGTGAAACGGAAGTTTAATTAGGGAGGAATTCCCTGAAGATATCGGAGACACGATCACTCGCTCTGCTTTAATTCAGTTCCCATGTGATTCCGGGGCCAAGGCTAACCAACCACCAGGGAATCAGGGGGCTGAGTCGGGACAGAGAGATAAGGGCTAAACGCCTAAATATGTCAACGCGGTTCAAAACAGCCCAGCTCAGAAATCCACAGCTAAAAAAGCTGGGGAACGGATTCCAGTTGCGTACATGTTAAGTGTGGCAGGTGGCAGGGGACTGTGTGCGAATGTGTTTTGAAAACTGGAGCTTGACCATTTAGACTCAGATACACACGCTTGCTCCTCTAACAGGACGTATGGGACACTCCGGTACGGGACAGTGTCATCATCACCCCCTGCCCCCCGTGGGACAGTGATGGAGTGTATCCGTTACTATGGAGATGTGAGCAGGGTGGGGATTCCCTTATCTGGAATCGTGGCTTTGAAATCCACCTTTATTATTTCCACACCGGTTCTCTTTGGAAAGCTGGGAAGATTCACTAATTAAAAGTGACCTTAAAAAAGCCTTTATTTATTCTGGTAACAAAAGATGTTACACAGCACTGTCCTGGTGCATGCGTGGCAGCCTCTCTGAGTTTCCTGTTTTGTAGATTCATTTTACAGACCCTGATCCATTTCCATGTCACAAAAATGAAAGAGGATGCTGGGAGACGCTGATAAAACTTCCACAGTAAATGTTACAGTTCTTCCCATGCTTTTTCCAGCATTATGCAATGCATTTCCCATTTTACCATACCTCTCTGAGCTCTCATTTTGTATACCATGCTTTCACAATCCTTTATTACACTTCCCTATGCAAGGTTTCAACTGCTACCCCAACAACAAAGGGCCAGAGCTCAGATCACTGTGTCAGATATATTTAACCAGTGAGATGTGCAAGTTCACTTAATGAATGATTCTGAAGATGCAAGCCCAAAGCTCTATCTTCTTTGTTTGCAAAACCGAAAAAGAAAGAAAGCCTTGGGGTTTCCATCGTAGCAGAATAAATATTAGGCTTAGTCTCCATGCCAATCCCGCAGTAAAAGATGACACAGCCTTGTGGATTTTCAAACACTGCAATCACTGGTTACAAGGTTCGATTCCACTGGTGGAGAATGTTCTGCTTCATCTGAGAATGCTTTTTTTTGTTTGGCCTAAACCATGAAACCTCTGACCTAGACACAGATCGGATTTAAAAAACCAGCTTGTTCACGAAAGCCGATTGGTCTCGTCGGCGTCGTTGATGCTGAGGATTACAAACCAAGTTGTGCTTAAAAATAGCACTGCCATAAAAAGTGAGATACAAAACACACAAACAAAGATACCTGTCTGATACTGTCCTGTTTCTAATAGCATTCAAAACCCTGAAGACAGTCACTGCTAGATGATAATGCTCTTCTCGTCAGGCTAAACGTGCTCACCTTCAGTGTGCAGACAGAGCAGACATTATAGTGCACAGCTGTGTTCTTCTGGTTTTCTAGTTTGAGCAATTTGGTCTGGCTAATATGGTGATACAGGTACTCGCAAAGACAGCTAAAACATTGAGACCGATTTGCATTCTATTTTGCAAAGTGCGGCAACTGTTTTCTGCAAGGAAAAAAACTAAATTCAATAACACAATTCATTTAAATGCTCATTTGACTGCATATGTTAAACCGAAAAGGCCAGCAAAGAAATCTAAACTAGATGCACCGATGATATCAAGCTGTCAACATCTGTGGAATGGATCACGTTAAAAAAAAAAAAAACTTTTGCAGTTCCCCAGGTTCACTGCATGCACAATTACACCCCTCTGCTACAACGATTGCATGCTTACATTTCAGCTATTATAACAAGCATGAACCAGGTGGAGGGATGGGCTGCAAAACCCTTCCAAGGTCGTAAATAACAGCAATCTGAGACACTCATATAATGTACTCAACCCTAATGCTTTCAAGGCATTTCAGTTTTAAATCACACATTCTCATTTAACCTGAAATATTTAGATAAAACCTTGATCAGCCTTGCTGGGGCCTTGATTCAAATAGACACAAAGCTGACTGTTCAGGCTTGTGGAAGAGTGTGAGTGCGTTAGAAAGGGGGGGGGGGCACAAGCAACAGATCGGCTGACCATTGGGGTCTCCTTGGAACGCTGTCAGAATCTCAATGAGCTGGCAGATGGCAGGAGCTATGCAGGGCTTTGAACACAATCAGTATTGATTTAAATATGATCATGTGCAAACAGAACGAGAGGCAGTGCGAGCAGTCTGGGACCGCGACCTGCCCGCTTGTTTAGATTATGACCGTATGGTTTTCTCTGGCAGCTAGGCATCTCACGACAGCACAGCCGGAGAGGATAGTAGCATTAAACTTGCAGCACTCACCCCCACCCCCCCGAGCGCAATCCTGCAGCTCCATCTGGTGTTGAAAAGAGGGACTGCATCTCCAGAAAAGAAAAACTACATACATATTTCATTGCAAACTGCAGATTGAAAGAAAGTGATGGAACTAACATCCTGCAAGGAAAAAGAAACCATTCAGGAACTAGGTCATGCTTTCAAATTCCCAGCTGCTTGCTGGAAACCCACCTGATCAATGAAGCTCATGGCATCTCTGATGTTCAATTTCTGGTACACGTCCCAGATCTCGTCTTTGATGCGATAGGCCGACTTCCGCATCAGCAGCTGGCTCAGGTACTTCTTGTCAAAGTGTTCCCACCTAAAAAATAAACAAATCAATCAATAAATAAACTGTTTTATGTAAATCTACAGTAGGTACACTGACACACAGATCCCCAGTCCCAGTTGTAACTCTATTTTCGCATAGAGGTCGGTCCAGAAACATGAGATAACATAAACTGTAATTCAATAAGCAAGGTCTCCTGCATGTATTCCAGCAAGTGCATTACATTCTTTATTACAGTGCCACCTGCTGGTACAACTACGGTGCAGTACTTTGTAAACTCTTGCATTATACAGTATTGGGGCTAACGTAAAGCCAGGATTGCTTCATTGTAAGTCACTTACTTATCTCTCCAATGGTGGTAACCGTGGTGACCAGCAATGTCCTCAACAGCAGCCAGGATGTGGTCAAAGGCCTACAAAAAAACAGAGTATAGGACAAGGTCCCATTCCTGATATAATATTAATAATGTTATAAATGCAAGAAACACTGTCTTCTGGATCATATGCCTGTGTTGGATACCCCTATGGACTATGTGTTAGCAGACTTGATTGTGAGATTTCGTTCCTAAACAAACCTGCGAGCCCCCAGCGCTTTTTCCTGGGAGGACGTCAGTACAGTACCTACCCGTTCATGAAGCTCCTCGTTCAGGGTAGGCTTGTGCTGGTTACTGCGTTTCACTTTCAGCCATTTCACAAGAGGTTTAATAGTCAGTCCCTGGAGGAAGATGAAAACAAATCATTGAAAAAGGGAAAACCCAAATAATAATAATAATAATAATAATAATAATAATAATAATAATAATAATAATAATAATAATATTAATAATAATATTCTCGCATTCTCCCTTCCTACGGTTAACAGATTACTCTCAGCCTCTCGCAGCATAACTTGAGAAAAAATATTTTTAGAGGCTGAGAGAAGAGGGAACCCATTATCTCGTAGAACAGAGTGGTGCCTAGGTGATATGGAATCTGCTGTGTCCCCGTCCCCCCCATTGCCTCAGCTGTGAATGCACTAGAGCTATCAGTATCATGGAAATTTAGATCACTGTGATTTACATTCAGCATATCCACATGGAAAAACCTCAGTGTGACGTAATGTCCCCTGATACTGCCACTCCCAATAACACAGGGCAGTGTGCTA